>NC_056742.1:188968404-189060904 GCF_019279795.1 Protopterus annectens
ATTGTCAGGCATGCATCCAGCTGCCACCTTTCTTGTTTTGTGCTTTCACAACCCAGGATTGTGTTGGGAAATGTGTTATGTAGCTGATCTACAGCAAGTTTGCTTTGTTCTGCTGTGGCAGTTCTCTTTTCTTTGCTGTACGGCACCTCCCCTTTCCTGTTCTGCAGGTAGCTGCTAGCAGCCTTGTTAGCTGTTGTCTACGGCCTACTGTGAGTTTCTAGGTGTTAATTACTCATTTGTACTCCAATTACCATGCTGCAGCATTTCCTTATTGTCTTTCCGTAACCTTCCTGTTTCACCTAAGTTGCGTGCCCCGCGTGCCCGGTTTCTGGATTTGAGCGCATTTTCATCCACATTCACATGCACTTTCTGTCACCTTGTGTGCTCTCAGCTAAGCATAACTATGGCTAGGTACACACCCCTGTCCTGCGGCTTTGCTTAGCAACAGGCAACCTGGATTACCAATGCTCCAATGTGCTTACAGCTACAGCAGCGCACACCTCTCATGATGTCACATTTACCTCCAGGCCACTCCTCGGTGTTGTACCGCTGCACTGTGTGGTACAACCTTACACCGGCGGGACGCTTGTGATTCAGTATTACTTGTCTCATTTGCATGGCATTGACTACTAATTCCTAGTTACCGTGCGGAACACTGTCACTGACCCTTAGCAACCCGTGTGCCTTGGTTGTGGTGTAACATGCGTACCACTGACTATTATGGCGAAATTATGATTTGTGTTACATTGCAGTTTTATGACATCTAAATATATTTTCCTTGTGTTCCCGTTTGCGCACCCATGCACTGCAGTTGTACTTTGTGTTAGTGTGGCCATGACATTAAATGTTATTCTTTATGTGTTGTGCATGTTTTTTTATGCCATTGGCTGTATATTTAGCCATTGGCATATGTTAACATTGTAATATGTAAGTTTGGTCCACTTTCATGGCTCCGATGTTCTGTTTGAAAAAATGTAAACCATTTTTTTTGGTTTACATTTCTGCATGCTTACGCTACGCCTGCACCACTTCATCAATTGCTATATACCTTCATTTGCATGCTACACTGCTGTACATGGGGTAATTAGCATACAAGCACCATGAGCTGCACAGCTCTGGCATATGCTGGTAGTGCATGTGGAAACAGCTCTTACCTGAATCGTTCAACGGCCATATTTAGTGCTAGATCGCCGATGCTACTCTGGCGCATGGCGCAAGCTTCATGAATCCTGGGGTTGATCTTAACTACATTTGAACAATAAACAAAGTCACCAATATGCATCACAACCCCACAAGCCCCATTCATCCTGGCAGTTTATTCAAATGTTTAAAGCTAGAAAATCATTGTCCCAATGATTTCTCATTCCTATAACCAAAAATACACATATTTTCCATCTTCCTTCAAAAAATAAATTGCTAGTCATAATGCCCCAATATTTCTGCTTGATGTCCTTAATTCTATATGTGTTGGAATCATAAGTTAATATAAACCTAGATTTAGTGCCTTTCTGTTCACCACCCCACAATCTTTATTAAGTACAGCTTTTTTTTTTACTTAGCTTTTCTGCCTTGCTTCATAGGAGTCCCCAGTAGTGTGCTCGCATTCCCCTCAGCAAAAGTTACATCTTATGTCTCGGCCGACCTCCAATCAACACAAGGCTGTCTCGTTGCCCTGCACTGTGAGACCCTGCATTGGTGGACGAATAAAGTGCTTTCAGCTACACTAGTTCCCCTCAGCAAAAGTTACATTCTGTGTCTTGGCCAAACTCCAATCAACCCAAGGCTGTCTTGTTGCCCTGCACTGTGAGACCCTGCGTCGGTAGAACACTAAAGTGCTTTCAGCTACACTAGTTCCCCTCAGCAAAAGTTACATCCTGTGTCTTGGCCAACCTCCAATCAACCCAAGGCTGTCTCATTGCCCTGCACTGTGAGACCCTGCATCGGTGGAACACTAAAGTGCTTTCAGCTACACTATTTCCCCTCAGCAAAAGTTACATCCTATGCCTTGGCCAACCTTCAATCAACCCAAGGCTGTCTCGTTGCCCTGCACTGTGAGACCCTGCATCGGTGGAACACTAAAGTGCTTTCAGCTACACTAGTTCCCTTCAGTAAAAGTTACATACTGTGTCTTGGCCAACCTCCGATCAACCCAAGGCTGTCCCGTTGCCCTGCACTGTGAGACCTTGCGTTGGTGGAACCCTAAAGTGCTTTCAGCTACACTAGTTCCCCTCAGCAAAAGTTACATCCTGTGTCTTGGCCAACCTCCAATCAACCCAAGGCTGTCTCATTTTCCTGCACTGTGAGACCCTGCATCGGTGGAACACTAAAGTGCTTTTAGCTACTCTAGTTCCCCTCAGCAAAAGTTACATCCTGTGTCTTGTCCAACCTCCAATCAACCCAAGGCTGCCTCGTTGCCCTGCTCTGTGAGACCCTGCATCGGTGGAACACTAAAGTGCTTTCAGCTACACTAGTTCCCCTCGGCAAAAGTTAAATCCTATGTCTTGGCCAACCTTCAATCAACCCAAGGCTGTCTCATTGCCCTGCACTGTGAGACCCTGCGTCGGTGGAACACTAAAGTGCTTTCAGCTACACTAGTGTTTGTTAGAGTTGTATTTAATCTGTCCTCCAAACTGAAGACTGTTTCCCCTTTCACTGTACGCATGCATACTACTGGTCCCACCCCCATTTCTCTCTTCCTATAGTACTTCTAGGTCAAGTACCTAAAACTACTTTCTCTTGGAAAAAGTTTACCTATGTACCTGCAGACCATACTTATTTTGTTTTTCCCTGCAGAAGTGGCGGTCCTTTTCACCACTCTGTACTAGATTAGTAGTATAACATTTGTAATTATTAGGTAAATACTGCACCACACTGACCTGCAATTAACTTAGCTTGGTTTTCCTGTTTTCTTTTTAGCAGCTGGCTTAGTCCAGTTTTTCTGACTCTTAACCTTGCATTACTTTGTGTCTATCCCTTCCCCCACCTTGAACCTGCACACCTCCCCACCCACTTCTGCTTAATTACAGAGGTATCAAAAAGCCTGATGTAGAAAGGCACCATCCTACTCCTAAAGTTTTTGTACATTTAAGTGCATCCAGGTGTTTCCCTCCTTGCTGCAAAGTTAAAGAATAACCTCCTGCTAACCTGAAGACACCCCTGAAGCTTAATCCTTGCCTGGCTTCATAAAGCTTGTACTCCTAAAGTTTTTGTACTTGTATGTTGCAAAATATATTTTTACTACCTTTCTGTATTGCCTATAACTGCTTGTTAACCCTCCGATGTGAGATTTAGTAGCCTACCACAGAGCTAAAGCCACTTCCTCCCTCCACCCTTTTGTCCCCTCATCCTATATCTTATCCCTTTGGAATAGCTTCTTGCCTACCTCCCCCAGCTGATATTACTGCCCTGACCACTTGTTGGCAGTCTTTACCTATACTATATTCTAACATTAAAACTAACTATCCCTCAGGTCCTACACCCATTCTTTGGCATTTCAGTACAATTCTAATCCCCCTCTCTGCACATGAGAACCTCACTCTCGATTTACTAAATCATTTATGCATATCTGATAAGCTTATATACTCTGCTCCCCAGTTTTCACTTTAGTTACTGCTGTATTATGCCAAACATGAAAGACAGCTGATTGTCTTTTGGCTGAACTTACATTACTGCTCTTGCCTGCTCCGTTCACCTTGCAGGCTCACTCCACTCCCCTACCCTACTCCCAATTCCCACCCACCCCCAGGGCATCTATCCTTATACTGCTAGAAGCCACAACCCCACCCCACATCAATCAATAGCTCGAGATATCTCATTACATACTCAACCATCTGTTACTAATTTACTCACACCTTCCACTGTCTATACTTTCCTCATTAAACAAACCCACCTCATATTTGCCCTTCTAAAACCCCTTATTTTCTCATTACTTAAATTCCCGCATTCTCATTATGTCAACCCATGGCATACTAAACTTCTCTAATTTCCTCCTCTTGCCCATAATTCTTTTCACTCTACTTCTATCTCATAGCCTCACAGGCTATGAATTCCTGAGCTCCTTTCAATTTCAACACTCCTTTAAACAAACTTCCCATTTCTATCTATCAGCCTCACAAACTCACAGTAACATTACATCCTCATCAGCCTACCTTCTTCCACAGTTTCACAGATTAAACCAAATTAAGTATTTCCAAACCAGAAAAATAGACCCAATTTTATGTAAACTAGCAAAACTTCCACTCAATCCTCAGTACCTACTACTACACGGCAAAATGCACCCAAACCCAGGTCCTGGTAATACCTTTCCTGACTCCCATTCTTCCTTCATCTCTATTTCCCATACCCCCTCTTCTTCCTCGAACTCTCTTCTCATTGCCCACCTCAATATTCATAGTTTAAATAACAAAATTACCCAACTTCATGCCCTACTAGACTTACATTCCTTTGACATCCTATGTCTCACAGAAACCTGGCTCAAATCAGTTATTAAAGACAATGACATCATCCCTCCAGGTTATAACATCCTTAGAATTGACCGTCCTAACAAAAAGGGTGGGGGGTAGCGATATTGTTTAAATCTGAACTACAGGTAACCTCACTAAACACTCAACCTCCCTCACCTAGCAATGCTGAAAACTTAATATCTAAGCTCCAAATTAATGCTAATAAATCTATATACATAATTTGCTCTTACATCCCCCCAGGCAACAACATAAGTACTCTTGAAAATATACTTAACTTGCTTTCCACATCATTCCCACAAGAAACCATTCTCCTTGGAGACTTTAATATTGACTGGAACTGTTGTATTTCTGATAAACCTACATCTCACATTAATCACTATGGCTTCTATCAAACTATCACCGACCCTACCAGAACCCATAAACCCATAAACCCAGCAACAAACAAACTACCTTAGACTGGATACTAGTCAACAATAACCCCCAATCTTACAAAATAGGCATATTTCCTGATGATATTAGTGACCACTCTCTTACCTTTATAACTAGACAAAAGATCACCATTCCCATTCAACTAAACTTTAGAACCACCCGGAACAAAAAGAACCTGAACCTAGGTAACTTTCAAGCAGAGATAAAAGCCTGCAATTGGTCACCCCTAAAATATCTGCCTCTCAATGAACAGTCTCTTTTTTTAACAATACATTCCTAAAAATCCCTGAGCACCATGTCCCCTCTCGTACTATTAAAATTAGGAACAAACCTGTTCCCTGGCACTCAAATGAGACAAGGCAAAAAATGAGACTGAGAAATAAAATCTGGAATATATGGAGAAGTACCAAAGACCCTATTGATCATTTAAACTTTAGGCAGCTCAGGAATGCCACTAAAAAATCAATATTCCTCGATAAAAAACTATTACCTTAAATTCCAACAAACCTAATATCTAAACCCACAAAAATTCTGGTCTGGATTAAATAAATTACACCATCCTGGACAAGCCAAAACACCTACCCCCTCTAACTTGACTCATAATTCTCCCAACCAAATTGCTGATATTTTTAAAAATTTTTTTCAGAAACTGTTCAATCTTTAGCAAATACTTTACCCCTGTTACCACCACTGACTCATCCATGCCAACCACTGACTCATCCTTGCCAACCACCCTACCCCAATTATTACAACTGCAGCCTGTCCCAACATCTCTCATACACTCCCTACGTCTTAAGCTTAAACCATGCACTCCATCAGCTGACCTCCTCTCAGCTGAATACCTTCAAATGGCAGCTGGAGTGCTTGCCTACCCTGTTTCCATCTTAATTAACAGAACCATTACAGAAAGTCCCATCCCATCCCTCTGGAAAGTCTCATATATTATCCCACTGCATAAGGGTGGGAACTCAAATGAACTCTCAAACTTCCGCCCCATAGCCTTACTTTCCCACTTATCAAAAATTATGGAGAGATGTATTCACCATCAGCTACTTGATCATCTCCTGTAAAAAAACACCCACTAGCTGACTGCTAGCATGGTTTTAGACCTTTCCATAGTACTACAACTGCTCTACTATCCTTTTCTGACTGCATTAATAAAAATCATAACAACAGCTTACTGTCCTCAGCCCTCTTTATTGACCTCTCAAAAGCATTTGATATGGTTAATCATCAATTACTGTTAAACTCACTCAAATCACTTTCACTAGATACCCAGATAGTTAATTGGTTCAAGTCCTTTCTAGGAAATAGTTTATTTTCCCAGAGGACTGCTTGCTGTCTATCTACTCTTCTCCCTATAACTCTTGGAGTCCCACAAGGCTCTATTCTGGGACCCCTCTTCTTCACTATTTTCATAAATGATCTGAAAATCTCCCTTCCACAAACCACCTGCATACAATATGCTGATGACTCGACATTAACATGTTCAGCCTCCTCGCCTGCCAGACTTCATTTGAGTACCCAAACAGTATTTACCTTAGTTGAAAACTGGTTCCATCAAAGCTGTCTCCTCCTTAACTCCAAAAAAACAAAATTGGTACTATTCTCTCCCACCCAGAAGTCTCCTGCTATCAACTTCACAATTATATCTAACAATGGTACTGTAATAACCCCGGACACAACCACCAAACCTTTAGGTGTAACAATTGATCATAATCTAAACGTCGACACACATATCAACCTAACCATTAAATCAGTTAATAAAAAAACTTGGTTTCCTCTACTGACTTAAGCCCTATCTCACACCTCTAGCTAGGACTGCTATTGCCCAAACTCACTTAATCTCCACCCTTCTCTAAGCATCCCCAATCTATACCAACTTATCCAAAAATAATCTTCATAAGTTGGAAACAGCCTATAATAACATAGCTAGATTTGCCACTGGTGCCCCTTTTCGAACCCACCACTGCCAAAATCTTAAATTGCTAGGAAGGCTGGAATTGCAAAGCCAGATTCTTTTCCAGCAACTTACTACTATACACAAGATCTTACACCACCCCACAGATACAACCATACTCTCTACCCTTATCTGCCCATATAAAAATCTAACAACCCTTCAATCAGCTAATAAGGTACTAGTGGCTATCCTAAAGTCCAACAACAAATCTGGAGATAGCTTGTTCTTAAACTCTATTGGTAACTCTTGGAACACTCTTCCAACTGAACTAACAGCCCTTTCTTCTACCCCACTTTTCAAGAAGTAATTAAGAATCTTCCTTAAACCCCAATGGCTTTGCCCATGGACAAATCCTGACTGACACTTTCTCCCCTAGCAGGACCATTCTTAACTATCTATCTTTAACATGCTATTTCAGGTGCTCTGATATTCTCTCTTAATTCCTACTGTAGTAGCTCTCCTCCTAAGGTTTGCTAAACTTTATAAACAATGCTACCCTCAAAAAAAAATGTTTTATTAATCCTTTTACTCAAAATTTTTAACTTATTTAGTCAGGTAGGTTGGTATGTTACTGCAACAGTACTATATAAATGTTCCTGTATTTGAAATGTTTTATCTGTCTGACATTATCTGTATTGTATATGGTCAAGATTTCTGTCTTGTAAATTGTCTTAATGTGGAGCTTTTCTCCCCGGGCCTCCGCTGAAAATGGACATACATCCAGTCGGACTATCCTGGTCAACAAATGTAAAATAAATAAATAAATATTTCTTATCCAGACAATTTCCTAAACTCTGTTTTAACTTGTGAAACTTTATTTTGATCATATCCCCTTTGGGTAAAGAAACCAGCCATGTCCTCGCTTTTTTAACATAAGATTCATCATCTCTACAATTTTTTTTTTAGTCTTAAAAAACATGCCTTGGGAATGTTTTTCAATATATGTTTCAGATGAAAACTATCCACTCATAATAATGAATTTCTGTGCTATGGTTTTCTATAGATCGCAGTCTTCAGAGAACCATCTTCTATTTTTTTTTTATCTGAATAACCAGAAATTGTGATGCATATTGATCATACTGCACATCAAATTTGATACCAAACCTCTTGAAATTTAAGAAGAGAAAAAAACTCCTTAACAAGGCTATGCCTCCTCTCATATTAACCAGCAGTCATGCAAGTAACAAAACCAAGAATCCAAAAAAGCAATATATTGATTATTGTCTCATTTCCATATGATTTCTTCCACCAAGAAACCCATACACATTTCTGCATATATTAGGGCAAAATTAACCCCCATTTCAAAACCACTCATTTGTAAAAAAAATATTGAAAGCAGCACACAACCAAGTAGAAGTAAAGCAGATTTATGTATGAGTTCAGCATTCCTGCTTTTAATTGAGAAAATGAAAATGTCCTGTAGTGTATTTAAATGTTTTAGGAGGTATTTCCCCACAATGCTAAGAAAGCCTTCTTGGCAAAACACTGGGTTTGTTGTGGGATTATTTTTTTCAAACACATTTATTGAATTATCACTAGTGACATCATTGCGATTTTTTGCTGTTTATTAAATGAGCTATGTTTTCACCAATTGAGTGGTGGAATTGGTTTGGTGTGTATGTGTGGGTATATATATATATATATATATATATATATATATATATATATATATATATATGGGTCTAGGACACATGCTCGACTAGAATATGTCCGAATCACAAAACATCGAACACACATACACGAAAGCGTTTAACATTGAAAAGCGCTTCCGTGTATGTGTAGTTCAAAAAAAAAAAAAAATCTAAGTTTCTGCACATACCCCCCCCCCTACTTTATTATTAACACTCCGAGATCGCACTACAGTGGGGAAAAGGGAATTTTCCCTTACCCGCACTGTAGTCCGATCTACAAAACAGGCACACATACACGGAAGTGCTTGTCAATGTTAAGCACTTTCGTGTATGTGTGTTCAGTGTTTTGTGATTCGGACATATGCTAGTCGAGCATGTGTCCAGATCCCATATATATATATATATATATATATATATATATATATATATATATATATATATATATATCTTCTTCCTCTTCATTTCCTAAGAGAATATTTGATTATTCTTATATATAACACCCTTATTTTAAATTACTTCTTTTCTAACTACCTCTTTCCAGTGTTTCTTCAGCACTCTATTCCCATTAACACATTATTTTTCAGTATCGTTTGTAGTAATATTTGTACTGTTTGTCTTTTTTTATGAGTTTTCTTTCCTTTCTGTCTAGTCGAATGTGGATTTTTCAAGCAAGAAGTACTCATCTGTATTTTTTGCTGAGAGTGAGAAATTCAAGGAGATAAAGAAAAGGAACTGGAATATATTTAAGGTGAATGAATTGGTCAATGAGACAGTGAGCATGGTTCTGTGTTTGTATTTAAGATGGCTTGGAATATAAAAACATGTTAGAATTCAAGAAGAAGAATGAAGATGGCAAGAAAATGTTGGGTGAGGGAACAAAAAGATGTGAATTCTGTAAACAATGCCCATTTATTTTCTCAGGTAGCATATGGAGTTTGCCAAATGTGGGAGGAATGGTCATTAAATCCAAATCAGTGAACTGTCAGAGCAAAGGTGTAGGTTATTTAGCTTTCTGAACCAGTAGTCCCAGTTACTATAATGGGAAAATAGAAGGGGCTTTCTGTCTATAAGATAATCCATAATGTACAACTATGAATAAAATGAGAATAATGCCTTATACAAACATTCAAGAACCTAAAAAAGTTTTAAAAAGTTCTCATTTTTTATTCCTGAGAATGTAGGAATAGCTGAGAGAGATAGGGCCTGGTAGAAAAAGGTAGGCTAGAGAGGGGTGATATGGCAGTATGGCAGCTCAGACTAAAGGCTTTTAACTCACTGATATTAAATTAAATTGTCTTTATTACCCCAATTTTAAAGATGATAGCAACGAAATTGCGATTTTCAGCTCCTTTACTGTATTATACTGTATTACAAGCTTATATCTCTATATGTGTGTATATATATATATATATATATATATATATATATATATATATATATATATATATGTGTGTGTGTGTGTGTGTGTGTGTGTGTCTACTTCATATGACCTATTTTTCATTTGACTGAAATTCATTTGACTGAGACCAAAACAATGAAAGTTCAAAAGACTGAAAACGCATTTGACTGAAACTCATAACACTGACACATTAAAGTAAAAGGTATATGCCCTTTTCCCTACTGTAGTGCGATCCTGGAGTTAGTATATATTATTGGGAGGGTGGGATGGTGAAGCCCCTCACATACTTTTTACATTTTAAACCATACACATGGATATTTATAATGGCAATGAATAATTTTTTGCAGAAAACAATATTTACCTAAACTATGTGTGGGGCTTCACCCTCCACACCCCCCAATATGCCTCCCACACACCCCCTAACTATATCTACTAACTCCAGGATTGCACTACAGTGGGAAAAATGGCATATACCTTTTACTTTAATGTGTCAGTGTTATGAGTTTCAGTCTTTTGAACTTTCAGTGTTTTGGTCTCAGTCAAATGAATTTCATATACACACACACACATAGATACACACTCACATATATCAAAATATTCTTTGTTCAATGACATTTTTTATATCCTATAGACGCAGACATCCACAGGACTGTACTGATTTTGAAATTAATATTTATTCCA
Organism: Protopterus annectens; assembly: GCF_019279795.1. Classification (NCBI taxonomy): domain Eukaryota; kingdom Metazoa; phylum Chordata; order Ceratodontiformes; family Protopteridae; genus Protopterus; species Protopterus annectens. Next base: position 188,978,968 of record NC_056742.1, read on the forward strand.
ATTACATTTTAAAATAGTTAATTTTACAATGTTAGACATTTGCACCTGGATGGGTTTTTGTTTTACATGTATTTTGAAGGTCTTACATTTTTGACTATTTTTGTGTGTGTTCCTTTAAAGGATTAATTACTACCATAACATGTGGGTATGTAAACTGTGAAACATTTTTTTTTACTTCAGTTCTGGTGGAGTCCATGAAATAAAGGTAGGGCAAAAGCATGTAATGTTATTGAACCTTTGGCATACACTCTGCTGTATTTTTTTGTTACAAGTTCATTTGGTCTTTTAGGAATTTCATTAAAAATTATCTGTAGTGGTTCATCCAACTAAGCCTATGGTTTTGAGAGCTACTGTGGACTTCCTTTTCACTGCAGACCTTCTTTTTGTTTACTAGTTCAGCTCTGTACTACCACATTTCTTCTGTTGGTTATAAACTAAAAATTGTAGAATTTCAACTCCTTAACCATCTTCCATTATCCCCCTAAAAATTAAAAATCCATATACTTAATTACTACATTCATCACCAAGAAAAAAGAAGTCCACTTAATGGGCATCCCTGTCTAACTCTCAGCATTTTGAAGTCAATACATTCCCAACCATTTATTATCAATGACACAGCTGACCTACTGTATACTGTATGCACTGATCAACACATTTTTGCATCAAAGCTATACCATCGTAATATCTCTCAGAATGGCCTATGCTTTAAACTATCAAAGGCCTTTGCTGTATCAAATACTAAAATTTCCCTTTCTCTTCTTGCCTGTATTTCATACACTATATGTTTAATTAATAAAAAAGTTCCTTCTTCCATAATACCTTTATAATGGTATGTACTTTGCAATAATTATGAGTCCATAAAGTGAACCATTCATTTAAGACATCCAAAAATGCATTTTATTGCACAAAACCCATGGACATATAAAAATCATAATCATGCCCATATTCTACTGGAGAGCTGTCCTTTTCTACCTGTCCCAATACAATTTTAAGCTCATCTATCTTAAGTTTCTTGTCGATAAATTATTTTAAATCTATATGTAACTTTTCTAAATGACAGTATCTTAAAACTCTTCCCTGTCCTTGCATTTATATAACTTATACTTATATCTTATTTTCTAGTCTAGTGACATCAAACAAATAATAAATAATATTTTCACACTGAACCCATCATCATCAATTATCATCAACCCTATTTTCTTGTCACCATCTGTCTAAATTTAATGCCACTCTTCTTCCTTCTTTGACACTCAAGTCTGACTGTTGCAGGTCTTCTTTCATACAATCCATCTACCTCTTTGCTGAGCACCCTTTTTTCCTCTTGTTTTCTTCCTGTCTGTCTCAAATCTTTTTTAGCAGATTGTGTTCTGCTTTTCTGCATGTGTCCAAACCACTATAATCTGTTTTATTTGAGTATTTGTGCATTTGGAGCTACTTTGGCTTCTGCTCTTATCTCCTTCTTTCCTTTTCTTTCCCACAGTGTACATTCTACCACCCATCTCATGAACTTCATCTTCATCACCTCTAACTTCCTCAACTACTCTGCCTTTAATGCCCAGGTTTCTGTAAAATACAGTACACCTTGCTTTTCAGCTTCTTTGGCATTCTTCTGTACCCATCCATGTAGAAAATTTCCTTTCAAATTTTTCTTTCTCTCCTTAGACAATCTTGACTAGGTGCTTCTGCCGAATATTCATATTTCTAGTGTTATGAACAGAAAAACTGTTCCTCCCTCAGATATTGTTAATGTTGGTATAATATATATTATTTTTTTCCATATGTGCTTTAAATCCTATCCACCAATCAATAAGGGATACATAAAACTCTTTCCAGTTTAGATTGCCTTCCCATAATGGTTTCAACCTGCTCTTTCAATGTCCTTTCTCCCCCTATTTACTATTACTATTTTTAAGTCTTTCTTTACTACAAGACTCACTTCTCCATCACCAAACTCCCCATATGGCACAATGAACAGAAAAGCCAAGCAATTTGTTGTTTCCTCATACTTTTTATAACCGCTTGTGAAGTAAGAAAAAGTATGTCGTGTTCTGATATTCCGCTTTCTTATATGTATATCATTCATCCTGATCTAATATCAAATCACCTATAGTGGTTATAATGGTCACTGGTTAGCTTGCCTTTTGTACACCTTTTATTAAAGTCAAAGTCACCAGCTGTTACATCTCACCTAAATTTTGGACTAGGATACAGTACAATTATTCTAACTAAAGTATGTCTAACTGTTGCTTATGCCACTAACCTTCTACCTATCCATAGTATCAAAAATTCTTTAATTGTAACTGCATGCTGTTTATAATAGAAAGTAACTCATAAACAGGTCTCAGTCCTAACTGTCCAAATAATTCCATCTCTCACTTTAACAAATTGCTCTCTTTCCCCCAAAAAATGTAGTCTAGTGTCCAGGAGAATTATAAAATCATAATATTGCTTTTAACAACTGTAATTATTCTACATGTCCCATTAATGACATTAGCATTTAGAGGCAAAATAAAAAATAAGTCATTGTTTTTTATTTTATTCTTTCTACCAATGCTTTAAGCTTTTTTTTTTAATTTGTGGACTCTACTGCATATAGTACCCCTTTTTTTCTTCCTTTACCTCCTCAGTATTCTCTCAGATTCTGTCGGGTCATTGAAGAAAATTCTGTAGCAGAAGCATTTGATAATACTCTCAAGAGCCTATAAGATACACGCTTTACATTACTAACTAGAAACTCCAGGGGAATGATTGGTTCACTCTTGAGCAAATATCACTATTCAGATTCAGTAATGAAATCTGGTATAATAGTATAAATGAAAGGCTGATTAACCATGAAACTAGGAATAAATAAAACAAACAAAAACAACTATTTATTCCAAACAAACCAGATAACTCAGATCATAAAAACACAAGAAAATCATTAATTAATAACCCTAAACAGCTCTGGAAAGATGTCAATAGATTAACAGGAAGTAACAGGAAGTAACGGTTCTTCATTTAATCACAGTATTTTAAGTACATTATCATAATCTGATTTCTTGTCTGAATTTAGTAACTATCCTAGACTATGCTCTACCTCTATTCACTCCACTTATAGTCCTATGGCTCTCTATATCCCTCGATTTTTTATATGAAATACATTTAAATGAAAGAAAAACAGCCTCTTCTCAAACTAAAAATTTGCAGTCTTCGAGGCACAGATGGTTGTCACCTCAGGTTCACATTTCATTGCTTAAGACACAATATTTTATCACTCTAACACATATATCCTCTGCCTAAAAAAAAACACAATGCCAGCTATACCTAAAGTTGAAATAGTTAACATCTTTCCATGACAAACCAATCCTCCAAACTCTCATATTAAATCTCAGAGAAATTAGTCTGCACCCAAATTATATCATACGTCACTACGAACAACCTCCTATCATCCACACTGCGTGGATTCTTGTTAGGTGAAAGCACTCAAGCAGATATTTGGCCCCTCACAGACCATATTCTTATAACAGTGGACAAAGTTGATCTTACTAATGCTATATTTATTTAACTGTCCAGATATTTTTATCTAGTAGATCATAACATCCTACCAAGCTACGTAATGACACAGGCATTAGTACATATGCACTACCATGATTCCACAACTATCATTCTAACTGCTGCTTTTCTGTAAAAGTCAAGTCAGCCTTCACACCTGTTGTCAAAATCAAAGGAGTACAGTAAGGATATATCCTTGCTTCCATTCTATTCTCGATCTACATTTAGCAAACTACCATTGGGCCTACTCATCTTCCCCTAATTCTTTATGTCAATAGTGAGAACCTCTTCCATTCTAACATATTTTTAACATTTCAGAAAGAACTAAAGTCTGTCTTTCTCAATCCTAACAATTGGATCATCAAAAATAATTTAAATAAATAAATACATACATACACACATATATACATATCAAGACATAAACAAACATAAAAATAAAAAAAAAAGTCCTTCTTATCAAATCTTCCAAAACAGAAACAGTGTTCTTTGGAACTAAACTAAAGTTAAACAACCCCCCTCGGCAATTAATACTTTTTCGTCACAGAAGCAATGCATTAAAAAATTGGCCACAGAAGCAATGCATTAAAAAACTGATTTTTATTTAAATACCTTGGTATTTTTCTAGGGCCATCCTATAATTTCAATATACAGATACAAAATGCTAAGGAAAACATTAATCCACTACTATTCCAGATCAAAAACATTTGCCTTTTTCTTTGCAAATACCCAAGGATATCAATAAGCAGTGACAAAGTATCCAGCTCTAAAAAAAAGTCCACAGTGATTCAGAAAGTCAACAGACTCTGTAGGTTCACTGCACAATCCCAAAAGCATAAACCCCACTGCACAACACTACAAAAAGCTAAGTGGCTTCCAATTAAACAAAAAAATTATACCTACACATATGCATTTAAATTTATCAGTCTCTTACATACAACACAGTTCCATCTCTAGCCACCAATAGGACTGTCTTTCTATAACCTCAGAAATCAAAACCCACCCAGGTCCTACCTTACAGGCTTATAATGCTCAGATTCCTGATGCTCCTTCCTGGCCTGTAAAGTATATTTCATGCAAATTCCATGACTCTTGACATATTAGCTAACGGAATATTGCTGTATTTCATCAGTTTACCTCCTAATAAGTTTCTGTGGTGTCACTTGCAAATGCAGTTAACTCAAGAATCACTTTGACTCACTGTACATAACTGTGTCTGTAGGTATGTATATAACAACATATGTGTATATATATATATATATATATATATATATATATATATATATATATATATATATATATATATATATATATTGCTATTGTCTGCATTGTAAAGTCATCATAATTGCACCACAATATATATATATATATATATATATATATATATATATATATAGTTGCTTATTTCCTTATTTACTCCTCTGCTATCCCCAGTAAATATATTCAAATAAGATAAAATAAAATATGATACTTTTGCTTTTGGATTTCTCCAATATTATGCATTTTTAGGGTCAAGCCTTACTGTGGTTGGTAATCAATCACTATATGGAATTTTTGAAAACTTTAGGTGAGTTTACAATACAATTATTACCTATGATTTTAAACTACAAAGTGATACAGTATTTTCCCTGGTTTAATTTCTCCAAGTCTTTTGGGCTTCTAATACCATGATGGGAATTGACCCATTCTTAAGTCAGGGTATAATTAGTTCCTACAATTAGTATTGTTTCAGTTTTTGGTGTTGGCTAAAAGTGTTCTTTGCAACACCCACAATGTGCACAGAACTGACTCCTTCTGCTACTCATATGGAGTTACATGTTCCAGTAGAATATCTAAATAGGACTGTCGATTTCTCTTTATTAGATCCATTGCTCCTACTACTATTGGAACTGTCTGGGCATCCTTCTTCCACATTGTTCTCATATCTACCTACAAATCCTGGTATTTTATAACTTTCTGCCCCTCTATTCATAAAAAATTTAAATCACTGGGTATAGCAGTTTTAATGATTAATGCTATTTTATCTTTCTGGACTACTATATCTGTTTTTCTCACATCTGCTTTTTGAACTGTGGTAATGGGTGACCCATGTGATACAAACTTCATTTTCTACAATGCATTGTGGTTCATGTTTCCAATGCTTCTCATCTACTTCAGTAGTGTAGTGGTTGCACAATTCTCAAAACACTCATGCCATACTATTGTGCCTTTCAGTATGCAGATCCTCGGCCATGAGAGTTTCAAACCCAGCAACAAGATGTGTGACTGCTTCCACTTTTCTTTTTATTTTAAAGAAACTGCATTTGTCTGTTTTTCCCACATGTTCAATGGACTTTGTAAACCAACATGCAGACAATCCACTATCCTGGGTTGTGCATTTCTGTGTCAAATCCTTATCAGTAAAAACTTGTTCTAAGAAGTCTCTATACGTGCCACAATATTTATGCGTTTTCCACATTTTTTTCCTTCTTATCTGATACTTTTCCTTATATTCTTACTTTTGATTTTTGGCACGATCAGTTGCTGCTTGATGTTTTTCTGCTTCTGTTTTAATTTCCATTCCTGCTTGACACAAATAATCTTTTAAACTATCAGAGAAGTCCTCTTAGGCCTTCTCATGTTTTAAAACTTTTACTATATTTGGATCTAGTGGAGTTAGCAGATATGTATACAGTCCCACAACTGCAGATCTATACATGTAATCAGTCTTGAGGAAGCCTATACCTCCTTCCAAATTAGGAATATATATATGGTATACACTGATTTTATATATCATTCGATAAGCCTTAAGCATTTTTCTTGTTTTCCTGTCCAACTGATCCAATACCTTTGTAGGCTGGTCAGTCACCCCAAAACCATTAGTTAGAACAGGAAGAATGAATTGGTTCATAACTTGGACTTTATTCTTGCATGTCAAGGCAGATATCAGAATTGCTTTTAATCTTTTTTTGTATTCCTTACTGAGTTTTATACGCATTTGTTCATATTTTATTGGTAATCCTTCATTAATTCCCAAATATTTGCACATTCCCTCCTACTCAAGTTCCTGTATATCACATTCCTGTGCTAGAGTGATATCTTCTTGTTGCTGCAGCCTTTCTGTTTTAAACATTAAATTTGAACCATTCTCAAGACCAAATGACATTCTTATATAATTTCAGAAAGCTTTAGCCACTTGCAGTCATGCTTTCAACTCCTCATTTGATGAACTGTAGTTGTAAGTCATCCACCAAAAGTATATGAGAAGTCTTTAAGTAAGGATGTTTTCTGGGAGGAAAATTGTTAAGTAAACTGATTAATGGGTTAAGGGGAAGAGAGAAAAGCAGGGGGACAAGGAATCACCCTGGAATATCCCCCTTTGACTTTTTATCCCTGGGATAATAATTGCCCTTTGTCATGGCCTGACTGCAAAGTGGTTTGTCACTGTTTCATCATTGTTGTAATGTAATTGATCAATGTAGGATGTATCTTATACATCTTTAAGAATTCCTTTATCCATGAATGTGGGATGCTATGAAATGCAGTTTTGTAATCTATCCATGCCATAGTTAGATTTCTCTCCATTTTATGATTCTCCATTATGGTTTTATTTACCAACAAATTCGTTTTTTCTCCATATAACTTTTTTTTATCATGACTGTATTTTTTTCTTTTCGAAATGACTATAAACTCTGTCAGCATCAGTTCCAGTATATAATGTGTATATACATTTGGAAAGCGAGTTATTGGTTTGAAGTTTTTAGAATGACTTGGAGGTTCACTCTTAACAAGGAGTCTCATATTTCCTGTAGTTAACCAGGTAGGTGTCCATTCAGGATGCACATATAAATAATTCTTACTCAGGGCTAAATCTTTGTGCAAAGATGTTAATACTTTTAGCCAAAAATTAGGTATTGCATTCCCATTTAGAGACTTTTCTTAATTTTATTTCAGTTTCCCTGGCCAATATTTTAAACAATTTCATATCCTCTACTTTAGAACTCATTACTGTGTCTTTTATTTTTGTCTAATACTTTAGCATGTTCATAAATATATCTCTAAATGGGTCTATTTCTTCTATATTTTGGTGATGTTTCTATTTAGGGTCATCAATTAATTTTTTATTTTGTACTTTTCCTTTATTTGCATTTATCTGCATATCTTCTAATTTTGTCTCTGCATACTGATATCTTTAGTTTATCATTTGCAGTAGTGTATGATAGATCTTAATCTGTTCTGATAATGTGCATTGATTTTATCATGTCTGTCTTTCTAAGCATTTTTGATGATCTGAAACCTTTTTTATGGTCTTCTAATAGTGACATTTTGGGCCTATATCACATATCCGAACATTTAAATGTTCGAATCGTTAAAGGTCGACCTTTAGCGATTGAACATTCAAATGTTCGAATATGTAACAAAACAAAAAGAAAAAAAAGAGAAAGGAAAGGGTTTAAACGCCACCCACAGCTGCCCGCTACTTAAATATACCAACTCCGAGATCGCACTTCAGTGCACTTCAGTGCAGAAACGGAAAATTTCCCATTCTCTAGACTTTAGCGCAATCCTGGAGTGGTATATTTAAGTAGCGAGGGGTGTGGGGGGTTCAGTCCCCATGTGGGGTGTGCAGGGGGGCTTGCCCCCCTGCTTATACCTTTTAGGTTTTTTTTACTTTTTTTTTTTTATTCATATTCGAACATTTAAATGTTCGATCGCTAAAGGTCGATCTTTAGCGATTCAAACATTTAAGCATTTGGATATGTAATATAGACCCAATATTTCTTGCCTTAATCACTTTATAGTTTCTCTATTTTTAATTTCCTTTCAGTAAGTAATTTTATGTTCTCCCTGTTAAATGTTTATGATGATAGTGTGTCTTGGGATCTGATTTAACATTACTCTAACAGTGGACAAAAATCGCATGCCCAAGCTTCAATTGCCTAAGGTTTAACTTGTCAACAATTAACTTTTCTGAATAGGAAATCACTGCCGGTGAGTTTTGCCATTTTTTTAGTGGAATTTCTCCCTTCGTTGGGTTGGAAAGACCATGCCGTTGGGTTTAGTGTGTGTGTGTGTGGGGGGGGGGGGGTTGCTCTTCTCATTGGTTGATGCAGGAGAGCTTTCCCACTGCAAACAAGCATTTAAAAAAACTGCAAAAAATATTTTTGAGCAAATGCTGTTTGGGAATTCTGGCCCTCTGTGAATTTTCTTTTGTCAATTCATAGTAGAAGCTTGATTTGCCTTGTCATCTGAGATTTTCTTTTATGTCTTATCAGTTTTATATCAGAAAAATATTTATAATTAAATTTCCTTTATATAGTTTGTACTTTGTACCATATGACATTTGGGGGGGGGGGGCAATTAACCTCTAAAATCTAGTTAAAGGAAACTTTTGTCCACGTTTTAAAAATCTTGTTTGTTATTTTTAGAAACCAGTATGTTTAGAGAGCAGTAGAAAATATATGATTACATTGTTGTTGCAGCTGTATAGAATAAAATGTACATCTAAGGTTCCTTTGTAAACAGTAATAGTGAAAAATTCTTTACCCATTTCTGTATTATTTTCAGGTTATAATCATTTCAGATTAGTTTTTCACTGATATTTTTAAGTTGCTTTTAGCACTACCACTATTCTTGCTTAATCTTTAAAAGCAAGATTGTATGAAGTGGTATCATTCCAGGCAAACTGTTTAAAATACTGCAAATGATGCTGATATAATGATACTGAACATTTGCTATCTTTAAGAGAAGCAGTACATTTATTCCTCTGAGTGACCCCACAGGTATGGTATTTGAAAGACTTTGTGAAACTCAGATTAGGAGATGTATTTACACTGAAAAGCAGCCTATTCAAAATCTGTCTATTGGTGAAAAATTTTGTTTGAAACAATTAACCGAAACTAATCATTACAGAGTCATGAAACCAGACAAGGGTGGGGGGTAGTGATTATGGCTAATACTGATTATTCTTGTATAATGCAAGAATTACTGTATAATTCTAACACTTACACAAGAGTCTCTAAATTTTTTGTGTATAGAGCATATGCCTAGATTGATTGGCAACTTCATGAATTTTTGTGTGAGGGGATTATTTCTGATGATGAGTAAAAATATTTGATGGTAGATACTCCAGTTACCCTGTCAATTTTTGGTATCCCCAAAATTCACAAAAATATGAATTGCCCACCCTTTAGACCAATTGTCACTGCTAGGGGTTCAAAAACTGAACCCCTGGTCTCTTACATAGACATCACATGTAAAAAAGTTTTGGACAAATTTCCTCACATTTTAAGAGACTCTTGGCATTGCCTGTTTATTATTAGGATTATTACAGGTGAATTTTTATTTGTGACTATTGATGTCATTAATTTATTCACTGTGATCCTCGTGATACAAGACTCACATTGTTTGGCAGTATTTTGGTTAGAAGTGGTGACTTAAACCATGTCAAGAGGGGTTTACTTGTTGCACTTATGGAGATGGTGTTACTTAATAATTTCCTACTTTTTGATGGTGAACACTTTAGGCAGATTAATGGTGTCATGATGGGTGCTAAATGTGCATCCATCTATGCTAATTTAGTATTAGCGGAATCGGAAAGACAGCACGTGTGCACTTCTAAATATATGTCCAATATAATTACTTATTTAAATTACCTTGATGACATACTGGTATTGTGGTGTTGAACTAAAGATGAATTGGATGAATTTATATGCTTTTTCTGTAGTACAACAAGATTTTTAAAGTTCACTAGTCAAAATGACGAGGAGAAAATTGAATTTTTAGACATTGGTTTGTATAAGCAAGGAGGTCAGATGCATCCCAGTATCTACTGTAAGAGAACTTATAGTAATTCATTTCTCCATTTTAAGAGTTGTCATCCTTATTTTCAGAAGAAAAATGTCATAAAAGGACAAATGGTCCGTTTATCAAGATTAATTTTTTAGTAAGGAATTGGTAAAACTTATTGATATGTTCAAAAACAGAGGGTAACAAGATATGGTTAAGATATGTAAATAAGTGTCTAAGAAAAGGGCTATTACATTTTGCCCTATATTGTTGGACAAAAACAGAGAAGTGGGTCAGAAAAATGTAAATATTTTTACAGAACAAAATAGATTGAATAAGGGTGCTATGATGGTGCTGGAATATAACCACACAGCACCAGAGGTGAGGAATATTATACAAACAGCATGGGACAATGTGTTTCCAGATGATATGAAGGAAACACTGGAACCCACCCCCATATTTGTCAGGAGTAAAGGGACTAATTTGAAAGACCTTTTAGAAAAAGGTACTTCTACTGCAGAGTATAAAATTTCTCGAATGAAAAAATGTGATTCGTGCAATTCTTGTAAATTCATTTATGATGGACTGAATGTTTACATAAGTCATTATAAGAGATCATTGAAATATCAGGGACACTGTAGTTGTAACATTCACATGGTTGTTTCTATAGCTAGGAGTTTATCTTGTCTCACATTTTACGTGGGAAAGACTTCACATAAATTGAGGCTACGGGTCCTGGAACATAGTAGGGATATCAAAACTAAAAAAAAACTGTCTAGTGTACTATTTATTCACAGTAAGGAATGTAAAATATCTAAAAGATTTTTATTTTTTGTGATTGACAGGATTCCTAAGGATGATGCTGGTGGGGATGGGAAAACTTTACTAGAAATTAGAGAATGTTTATGGCAGTTATGCCTGGATGCAACCAGATCACCAGGCATAAATGACAAAATTTCTATTTCTAGTTACTTAAAATACAAATCACATTTTATCTGGCAGGATATAATACTAGTAAGGTTATTGTACATTACATTATAATGCAACACACCCGACCTTAATATGTCAAGCTATTAGTGATCTTTTTTGTACTGTCAATTTTAAATGTGCTTTAAAATGTTTTTAAATTTTGTATACTGTTTTAGAACATACAAAAGCATTTTGAGTTTCATGTTGACATTTTACTATTTTTTTGTCTTACAGTGGTGTGTGTTTATCTTTTAGCTCACAATCCACATTACAACAGACTTTTAAAAGCAGAGGTTTTAAATGGTTAATTACGCAAAGTGTAAATTATTAGTGTATTTAGTGTATAAAAGGACTGGATGCTTTGTTTTGTGTGATTCTGATGAAGTCAAACAGAATTGTGGGTGAAAGCACTTAGTCTGGTATAAGAATAAAGTTTGTGTGGTCTTTGACAAGTCATGGATTTTTGGTTTTACAAGTTTTTACCTTCAGGTGGATTTTTTGTGCCTTACATCAGAACTATATTTAAAATTAATTTTCCCTTTTATAGTTTGTACTTAGTACCATATGAGATTTTTTGGGGGCAATCAACCTCTAAAATCTAGCTAAAGCAAACTTTTTTCAACGTTTTAAAAATCTTGTTTGTTATTTCAAGAAACCAGTATGTTTAGAGAGCAGTAGAAATATATGATTACATTGTTGTTGCAGCTGTATAGAATAAAATATACATCCACAGTTTCTTCGGAAACAGTTTTAGTGAAAAATTCTTTACCCATTTCTGTATTATTTTCAGGTTATAAGCATTTCAGACTAGTATTGCTCTGAGGTCTTTTGAGTCCCTTTTAGCACTACCTCTATTCTTGCTTAATCTTTGAAAGCAAGGTTGTACGAAATGGAGTCATTCCAGACAAACTGTTTAGAATACTGCAAATGATGCTGTTATAGTGATATCTAGCCTGAAAATTATAACAATGTCCATTGGTTTGAAACAGGTGAATTTATATCCCTTTCCCTAAAAAGGGCGATACTAAAGAGTGAGCAACTTCTTGAACAGTTGGCCTGATTTCACATGCTAGGAAAGCAATAGAAATATATACAATTGAGAACTGTTAGAAGTTGAAGATGGTTCTAAAAGGGGCATTGACAATGCAGATGAACTTGCAAACATCACCTGGATAGAGGGGGAAATGAAAAAAAAAAGATAGTTCCAGAGAAAAAAATATTTGTTTTTGCTTTTTTGACTACTTTAAAACAATTATGTGGTAAGCCTTTAGAGAAATGGAGATACCAGGTCATGTAATTTGCCTCCTGAGTAATCTTCATGCAGTCCAAGTAGCAACAATGAGAACCCCACGTAAAACAACTAATTTATTCAAATGTGGGACAGGAGTACAAAAGTCTACATATATACATATTTCACCCTTCTTATTTTATTTATATGTAAAATGCTAGACTAGATGAATCATATGTTATAATCAAAAATCAGAGAAAAAAATAGCCTTTTTGGATATGTAGATGATACCACTGTGGTGACTGAAACCAAGGGTGAGGTAAAAATCCTTTTGATATAAAAATCTAAGATTATATCATTTATTCTTTATTTTCTTTAGTTCAAAGATATTTGCAAATAGTGACAACAGCCACAAAATTAAGAAGCTTGCTTCTTGGGAGGAAAGCTGAGATATTTTTCCCATAATAATATATGGTTGAGAGAGGTGGATTATAAATAAATATATTAACAAGCAAATTTGTGCTTATGATCTGTGGTGTTGGAGGATTTTTTTTGTTTAATTTTCGTAGATTTCAAGAAGATGAAGTTGGTCAATTTGTATGGAAATATACCCAAACTGCTTAATAGATGGTCTAATAGTAAAATCTAAACTAAAATATTTTTGCTTTCACAATGAAATGACAAAGATACAATGGGGAAGACATCAGCAACATTGGAACAGCTCAATTGTAAAAATGAAAGAGAATGTCAGGCACTAAGATGGATAAGCAGTTTTATTGAAGTAATAAATATGACTTTACAATAGATTAAGAAGTGGTCATGAAAAACAAGTGCAGTGTAATAAAGTACTTAAGGTCAGAAAAAGTCAGTCCTCCATATATAACTACACAATAAAACAAGGAACACTTGCATATATGATGAGTCGAATTCCTCTTCTTTAAGCCACTCATAACCATTGTTATAGTTTGTCAGGAACTGAAATTTTATTTTATATTATTATCTGCATAAAGATTAACAAGGCATTTCTTGAAAAGGGGCTATTTATTTTATTGAAGTATTTATTTGTGTGTTTGTTTATCTACTGGGTAGGTGGGCTGGTTTGAGGACCCTTTTCTGCAACAACTGGGGTGTCAAACAAAAAGTAACAGTACAGAACATCTGCTATTCAATTTTTCCCTTAGATCTTGCTAGTTCTTTTCTCTCGTGCACTTCAAATAGCGTAATCACCTTGCACTTCAACAGGCAAGCAATTATTTTAACACACTTAGGTGCTATCAGCACTACTTTTTTTGCACAGTAACAACACCAGTACTTATTAGTTATGACCCCCAATGGCATGATTAAAGGGAAATTTATTGTGCTTTTTTCTGCTAACCTGGTGCACTTGGGCATTCTGAGGCAGTGTAGCAACTGCCTCATGTACACAGACAGCCCTCTCCTCTTACCTCCCAACACTCAGACTTGTAACAGATGCACTTATACCACCAAATTGGAAGCTATGCACTCTCCGGCCAAGACTGGACTAGCTGATCAAAAGGAGAAGGTCAACACTTGTACCACACCACATCGAACACATAGCCATCCAGAATAGCCACCAGCACAGCCCACACATAGAAACATAAACCACACACCCATTTTTGCGGAGGCTATCAATAGAAATTTACTCAAACAGCAGAGACCTCCAAGGCAGAAATGCAATTGACCACCACACTACACCACCAACCACAGGACACATAGCTCACCTCCACAGTGTGCCCCTCACCATAAGCCCTTAAGGCAAAACTCCTTGCCCAATATACTAGTCATAGGAGACTCAATAGTGAAGCACACTGATGTCCCACTCACTAGGTAAAACAAGGAGAAGGTGACAGTCAATTGTCTATCAGGTGCCAGTATCCGCAACATAACACATGCAACTAGTAAAAGAAAACACAAAACAAACTGTAAAAATGAAATAAAAACAAGTGGACCTTGCCGCAAAAAAGAATTTAATTAAGCACTTTACATCTGTTCTAGTTAACAAACTTCTTCAGATACCATACACACAAATTTAAACCTTTTAAATAGCATACTCAAGTATTCATGTGACTGTAAAAACCAATCAAGCAGCACAATACATAAATCAGTTACTTTGTAACCTCTAGAAACTATCTTAAAGCTGCATCAGCACATAGAATAGCATCAAAAAATATACTTGTTTAAAAACACTAACAACAAGACATATTTATATATGCACATAAAAGTCTACTTATAAATAATAAAATAACCTATCTTCTCCAACTTTTAAGTTTGAGAAGACAAGTGATGGCACACATATCATTGATACTTGGATAGTTGTGGGCATTTAAAAGCAGTTGCCAATATAACTCTAGTTCTTCCAATCTTAGTGATATCGGTCCCCCTCTACTATCCATTTGTATCTGATCTATTACTTTAAATTTAAAAGTATGCCTGCCTGATAGTGAAGAATGCTTTGCCAGGGCATTGTCAACCTTACGTCTATCTATAGCATACAAATGTTCATAAATGCATTCACGGTGTCTACACTCCATTTTACCTATACAAAAAGCCTAACAATTTGACACTTAGCTAAATAGACATACTTTGAGTTGCATGCAGATTTGCTTTTTAAAAAATAAGTTTTATCCTTGACTTCAAAACTTTTTCCTTTATCTATGTAGTTACAATATCTACACGTTCCGCATCTAACCATACCTGGGTATTTGGATGCAGTTGTTTTCTTAGTTTCTAACCAATTTTTAAGGTTACCACCCTTTCTGTAAAATATCTTTGGATAGCTACCCACTTTATTGATAAGAAAAGTGTCACTACGTAGTAAATCCCAGTTCTTGTAAATAATACGTGACACCATAGAGCTACTAACATTGAAAGTAATAACTAAACTAATGTTATATTCTGTGACTTCCTTGCTAGTTTCAGGATTAATCAGTTGAAAATTACCTAAAGGAGGTGAAGCAACACTGCTGTGGTTATTAATTGTATTTCCCTGAAGCTCAACAGGGCCCAAAATAGGTGTATATATGCTATTCAATCTTTTATGCTTTACTTCCTCCACTAATGCATCTACTAAATCCTTACGATAGTCACATCTGAAAAACATATTACTGAGATTTTCACATTATAAAATGAAATCCTCATCCAATGTAACAATTCTAGCTGCTCTTAATAACTGCCCCTTAACCACCGAATGTCTTTGGTGGTAATGGTGGCAGCTAGAAAAGTGTAGGAAAGAATTTGAGTAGGTCTTTGTTCTGTGCATTTTAGACAAATATCTGTTGTTATTAATGTCTTTACTTAACTTGAGGTCTAAATAATCAATCGTTCCCACATCAAAATTAAATGTAAACTTAAGGAAGTCAGTAGAATTATTAAAATAGTTAACCAACTCGGTAGCCTGTACTAAATAACATAAAAACAGGATAAAAATATAATCCAGGTATCGAGTATAAAACACTATCCTTTCCATTATTTCTGTTGTTTTTTTAAATAAACTCATTTTCCCAGTAAGCCATAATGAAGTTTGCTAAGCTGGCTCCACAAGGGGAGCCCATAGCAACTCCGATCTTTTGAAGGTAGTAGTCATTGTCAAAGAGAAAATAATTAGTAGAAAGTACTACATCCAGCTAAAACAATAAGTGAGAAGGTCACTGAAAAAACAACCAGTAAAAAGAAAATGAAAACTACAGCAAAGCTAGACCTTCCACTGAGTGACCTCCCAAACTTCTTGTATCAGATGCACATGTGATATATGCAAATGACCCTTATGAACATAAGGTTTTTCGGCTAATTGGTGATTCTGAATGCCCATGACTTGTTTTGTTGTTTTAATGGAAAATTTCAGGCCAATAAAGCCAAACCTCACTAGCTGTCGATATAGATATTTTGGCCTTGTTATGACCTCATCAGCACAGCACAAGCAGAGTGTTTGACTAAGCATAAGAAAAACAAGGCTGTTATACCCAGCTGATGTCCATTATCATTAGGGTCACTGCAAAAATATCCCAAACAACAATCTAAAACAATAAATGAGAAGGTCACTGAAAAACCAACCAGTAAAAAGAAAATGAAAACTCCAGCAAAGCTAGAACTTCCACCTCCCAAATCTCTTGTATCAGAGGCATATAAGATATATGCAAATGACCCTTATGAACATCAGGAGTTTCAGCTAATTGGCAATTCTGAATGACCTTCTTACTTATTGTTTTAGTTTGTTGTTTGGGATATTTTTGCAGTGACCCTAATGATAATGGACATCGGCTGGGTATAACAGCCCTGTGTTTCTTATGCTTAGTCAAACACTCTGCTTGTGCTCTGCTGACGAGGTCATAACAAGTCCAAAATATGCATATCCACAGCTAATGGGGTTTGGCTTTATTGTCCTGAAATTGTCCATTAGGCTCCCATCAATGTGGTAATTTGTGGGAAATGAGTTTTTTCCAAAGGGGATGACAACACATTTTTTGACATTAAGCTTAAGGCCATGGTTTTAACGCCAGTCATTGGTCTTAGTGAGGCCTTTCTGTAGGAAGTCTACATCACTTAGGGAGTTAATAATGGCTCCCAGTTTGCAGTCATCTGTGAACTTGGTCAGCCAGAGTCCCTTGTTGGCCTGAAGTTCTAAGAAGTAGATGCTAAACAGGAGAGTACCCAGGACTGATCCCTGGGTACTATCCTGTTTAGCATCTACTTCTTTAGAAATAGATGCTAAACAGGAGAGTAGATGCTAAGAAGTAGATGCTAAACAGGAGAGTACACAGGACTGATCCCTGTAGGGCTCCACTCGTGACTGGTCGGCAGTCTGACTTGGAGTCTGCTACTTTCACACTGTGGGTTTTATCTGTGAGCCAATTTGCAACCCACCTAGTGATATAGGGCTTGATGCCTAGTTTGGTGAGTTTATCAATAATTCCTGAGTGGGGAATGGTATCAAAGACCTTAGCCAAATCAAAGTTTGGTGAGTTTATCAATAATTCCTGAGTGGGGAATGGTATCAAAGACCTTAGCCAAATCAAGGTAGGTAGTATGAACTGCCTTGCCCTCATCCACATCTCTGGTGACAGTCTGAAAAAGGTCGACCAGGTTGAGCAGGTATGATCTACCTTTCACAAAAGCAAATTGCATGGGATCTAGAGTTTGGAGATTCCCTATATCCTTGTTAATTGGATCAATAATGTTGCACTTCATAGCCTTACATATCAGGCTCATCAGGCTAATGGGGCAATAATTCCGAGGGTCTGTAGTTGCTCCCCCTTTATGGAGAGGGATGACTGTAGCAGTGCACCATTCGGTAGGGAAAAAGCCTGAGGAGAGGCTATGATTGAACAGGGCACACAGATGTGGTGCCTGTTAACTTTGTAGTTCATGTAGAACACAACCAGAGATATAGTTGGGTGCCATGGAAGCCGTATTCTTGGCCTTGAACAATGCAGCTTTAACCTGTGCTGCAGTAATGCTGGGTGCCTGACATTCCTCTGGTATTGTGATTGGTCTTTTGGAGGGGAGGGGTAAAGTTGGCATTGAATCTGATGGCCAGTATGTTGGCAATATCTATTGGCTCAGTATAGGAGGTACCATTGTGCAGCAACTCATAGCAAACCTGGGTATTACCCTGGAGATTTTTGATATAACTATAGAAGGCTTTATGGTTGTTTTTATTGTCTGCCACAATTCTGCCTTCATATCTGGCTTTAAAGGTTTTGATGAGGGATCTCAACTTTTTGTTGAGGCTAATAAGAAAGTTTTTCCAGTCTTGGGACTTTACCTTTTCCTGCAACAGTTTCTTCCTTCTGTTGTAGACTTTATTAATGGCAAGAGACTACCAGATTGGCTTCCTTTTTTGGAGAAGTGCATCTTGGTTCTGTTGGATATGGCTAGTTCCATGTATTTATGTACATGTTTGTACAGTGCATTGGTGTATGATTCGGCAGTCATGCATCTATTTTTCATTGACATAGGTGCCGTTAAGTTAGCCACCTCTGTTTATTAGAAGCCCAAAGTCAGCCTTGGAGAAATTTTTCATGATGGTTATCTTTGTGGGGGTGTGGGTGAGATGTGGATTTCCATGGTGATTAGTTTGTGGTTGGATCTAACCAGAGAGGAATTGACTACTGGTGTAGAGCAATGGTTGCCCATGTTAGTAATAACCAGGTCAAGGATGTTGCTTCCTTTAGTGGGGGTAAGAATGAGCTTCTCCAGGGCATTGGAATTGATGAATTCCAGGAAGCGTTGGGCAGGTGTATTGGTGCATGAGTAGTTTTCCTAGTTGATGAAAGGGTAGCTGAAGTCACCTAGTATGAGAGTATTGGGTTGGACCCTAATAGGTTCCAGGGTGCTCAGGAACATGGAGTGAGAGTCTTGGGACATGGTTGGGGACGTATAGCAGGCTATGACCTGAATCACCATCTTACCCAATGTTAGTTGTACCTGAAGTATCTCAGATGCATTATGCTAGGCTACTAATTTGGAGGTGTGCATATGCTTTATAAATATGAAGACACCAGTGCCTTTGGAGCTTCAGTCCATGTTCTGGGGATGAAAGGTGTGGAATGAGTTATAGCCTGGTAGTGCAGGGGTGCTTTCTGCTGCTTTAAACCAGGTCTCAGTTACAGCACAAATGTCAATGTTCTCCATTTTGAGGAGTGCTTTAAGCAAGTGCATCTTGAGATTTAGACTTCTAGCATTGAGCACCATGACCCTCAGATTGCATTTATTTATAGCTGTTATGGTGGTAATTTAGTCTATGGAACATCACGCAAAAAAGGCACTATAGGGATGGCAAGAGCCTTAGCCAGTATCCAGAAACCCAGGGGTGACAGATGCAGCCCATCTCTGGCAAAGCATTGAGGTCTGTCAATCATGTCATCCCACACTGACAGATACTGGATCCCCTTAGAATGACATCAGAAACTTAGCCAATTCTTGAAGTCAATCATTTTCTGCTTGTACTGAGGTATAATTTTGCATGACGGTAGGATGCTGCTCAGGCTAGAGTTATACCTGCCTGGGCCACATAATCCGAGAACTACTCCATGTCTCTTTTCATGTAGTCCAGGGAGGTGCATCTCAGGTCATTCACACCCACATGGACAGTGACAGGGTCATACTTGCACTTATTGTGGAGTGACCTGAGTGCATGTGTTATGTGTTGGATTCTGGCACCTGATAGACAGCTGACTGTTACCTTCTCCTTATTCAACCTAGTGAGTGGGACATCAGTGTGCCTCACTATTGAGTCACCTAAGATTAGTGTATTGGGTAAGCTGTTTTGCCTTAGTGGCTTAAGTTGAGAGGCATGTTGTGTAGGTGAGCTATGTGTCTTGTGGTGTGTGCTGTGTTGTGGTGGTCAAGTGTGTTTCTGCCTTGGAGGTATCTGCTGTTTGGGTAGATTTATATCGAGATCCTCGACAAAGGTGGATGTGTGGTTTGTGTTTTTATGTGAGAGCTGAGATGGTGGGTGTTCTGGAGGGCTATGTGTTGCATGTGGTCTGGTGTAGGTGTTGGCCTTCTCCTCTTGACCAACTATTCTGGTCTTGGCTTGAGAGTGCATGGCTTCCAATTTGAATATATAAATGCATCTCTCACAAGTCTGATTGTTGGGATGTAAAAGGAGAGGGTTGTCTGAGTACATGAGGCAGTTGCTGCACTGCCTCAGAATACCCAAGTTCACCAGGTTAATAGGAGAAAGCACAGGGAACTGACCTTTAGACATGTCAGGAAAAATGTTACTCAAGATTTTTGAGTCTGTACAGAGCACTACCAAACACTTGAGGGGAAACTAATACGTAGACCCTGAAAATTTAAGGATGAAGTATTTAGGCAGATATTCTGAAGTTAGAAAGAAATCAAGCAGTACTTACTGAAAAACAAAGAATTAGCTTGTCAAGAATGATGAAAAGATTGGAGCTGCATGAATGGCTACTGCCTTGCTGCTACTAATGCTGGTCTCAGCACAGCTTCACTCTGTTGGGTTATAACATTCCTTTGCTACTTCTCTCACCAGAAGCAAAATGTTAGCTATCCCAAGAAGAGAAGCAGGCCATGACCTGTTTGGTGATCTACAGTTTTGTTCCAGATGATGCAAGGGTCTACAGGCTTGTAGCCTTTTTCTGGGAGATGCCTTGAATAGAAACCAGATCAATCAGTTAGTTTTAAGTCTCACACTATAGAGAACTATAATAAATTAGTCCTTTCTCTTATGGCTTTAGATCATATGTTTTTGAATCAGCTAATAAATGAGTTTCTGATGTTTTCCATACTTACGAAAGAAACATGTGCATGGAATCGGAATGGAATGGCAACACCCTTTAAATGAGTATTCCATATACGTATTCATGATTAAAACCTTTTCCCCATATTAGTAGTTTGCATATTTCAGTTTATGACAGGCACATTTTAGATGGTGAATAAAATTTGTTATATATAATGCAGTCAGTAATTATCATGACAAGGGTGTTACAAATAAGCTGAGCCACTAAGGCTACAGAGCATCGACATTGTAGAATAAATGCATGTAACTACATGGTGACAGCCTCTGCATTCTGTATTTCTAGCCTGCACTGTTCTAGTGCAAACAGTCATGAAAGAAAAGAAAACATAATATGCAGATTAGTTATAGGAGCCAAGGTATCTGCCATACAAGTCAGCCATTTGAAACTTGTAGAGCAGAAAATGCATGCAGTAAGTAGTCTTGGCAAAAATGTTTCTCTTCTACACTTTATATTTCAGCTTGTAAAGGATAATGTGCACAAATTTTAAACAGTCTTATCCCGCACAAATGTTTATCTTTAGAAAGAAAGTGTTCAAGGTTTTTAACTGTTACGTAAAGGTATACCCTAAATCAGTTAATACAGTAAATAAATGGAATTAGAAAACACTCTTGGAAGTAACTATAACATTTCACAATATTTATAGAGGCAGTGAGGCCATCTTACACTTAAATATGTTGATCATATTTAATGATAGGTAATTCTCAAAGAGATCTGTTGTCCAGGAGTTTTCAAGATGAAGAACATGAAGGTCATAGAGGTATGAAATTAGCATGACTCTAACTTTTATCTACTTGAGAAAATGACTGTGTCTTGTTCAGTTCAGAAATTAAAGTCATTAAATTAATGATGTCTGTTGGATTCAGAAATAAAAAAATCTGCTACTGACGTGAAAAAATATTGATATGACTGTACTACCTGGAGTTTTTTTTTCTTTTCTTTACTTAAAAAAAGAAAAAAAAAATATATATATATATATATATATATATATATATTTGTTTTTTTAATTAACAGTTGTGTTGAGTTCAAGTACAGTAGATGCACTTGTAAATTGCAAGTCATTATTTTTCAAATGTACTCTTTACAGAGATGCTGAACACCAAGTATCATGGTCTGTAAGACATTATCATTGTTTTATGCACAGCTGAAGAACAGAATTGCAAATAAACTCCGAAATGAATCCACAAGCAGCATAAGTGGAGTAAACTGACAGAATGACTCATGCCAGCCACTCACATGGCAAGAAAGGATACGGTGGTCCACTGCCATCCTGTTTACTGTTTCTCATGCTACATTCGTTTTCTTCATGAGAGTGTTTTGTTTTGTTCTGAAAATGACTGCCACTGTTATTTTCTCTAAAAATTTGAATAAAGGCTTTTAAGTAAATCCAAATCACTTTTAGAAATGTAAAAGCAAGAAAATAGTACATACACTGATAGGTTTGAACAGTGTTTATGGTAATTAGGGACTGACAGCAAATTAATGGGATATTGTTAAGGCTGTCTATTCCCTGATTCATTACCTTGCATAGGGAAACATTTGGCTGTGATCCTGCTCCGTTCACTTTGAAGGTGTATATGCAACACTATGCCATTATCAGCCATTCAGGTAGGTCAGATCTGTATGTTAAAGGTGGAATCCATTCTTGATGACAGAGAGGTGTATATAACTGACTTGATAGTATGCTGCCCCCCTCAAAAAACAGTATGTTATATGAAAGCAATATTTCTGATTTTGTATGACATATGCATTGTCAAAGACAAGCTGTTGCAGCATTTATATTGTCTTTAATTGTTTTGCTTTATTCCTTGCACTAATGAATTAATGAATTCATTAATATGCCTGGATGGTGTAATACAGTCTAAAATGTTGTATTTTAGTAATACATTTTTGCAGTAACTTCTTTACAGCCTTGTTCAACTGCAAAGGGGTTAACATTTACCAGGTCATGTAGTCTGCAGTATATGGAATGAAGATCAGAATAGTCTGACATTCAACATCCATTATGTAGTCATTGTTGCATATTTCTTTCATACAGTCTTGTCTACAAGACCTTATTGTACAGAACTTCTGCATTTCATTACATGGAACAGTTTGCCATCAATATATTGAAGGCAAAATAATTTGCTATCGAAACAACAAAGTAAAATTCCGAAAACATAAACAAAATTTAGCCTAAATGTTGAACATTGGAAACATGAAGAATAACATTTGACATACCAGACTTCCAGTTTTGTAAGTCTGTATGTCCTTTTACCTTGCAAATTATATAAACCAACTCCAAGATCACACTACAGTGAGGAAAAGAGTAAACTCCTCAGTCCTCACTGTACCACAATCTTCAGTCACAATGCCAACTCATAATAATGAGTCAAGCTTTACTTTTGTTATTATGATTTCATATTAGGGGCAGCCGCGGTGGTGCAGTGGTTAGCATTGCTGACTCACAGCAAGAGGTTCTCTGGTTCAAGTCTCAGCTGGAGTGTTTTCTGTGTGGAGTCTGCATGTCCTCCCTGTGGTCGTGTGGGTTTCCTCCAGGTATTCCGGTTTTCTCCCATAGACATGCTGTAGGTGGATTGGACACTCTAAATTGGCCCTAGGTGTGCGTGCGTGTGTGTGCCTTCTGTGGAAGGTTGGGCACCAGGCTGGGAACTCGACACCATAAAAACTTCCCTGTCAATCATGAGCAGACAGGTGATCTACTGTGGCAATCCCTAACTGGGAAAAAGCTGAAAGAAGAAGATTATTCCAGTTCGACATTGTGAAACTTTGAAAATGTACTTTTGGCCACACGATTTTCATATGCAAGCCTTTGAAATTTTGATGGCAGACTAAATATAACTAATACTCTGGCAGTTAGCACAGAGGACTAAAGCTCTGATTTGTTAATAAGCTGTTTCCCATGGCAAGGGTACATGGTTTGAATCTTTCCACCTTCATTTATCTACTATGCAACATCGAACAAGTCACTTAACCAGGTAGTGTTTTGTAGCAATTGGAGATTTAGGCTAGGCTCCTTATTGGTCTCCTGGACTGCATGCCTTGTAACTATGAACCTGTTATTGTTGTTTGCCAGTCATTTTCTACTGCATAACTGATCTAGTTCAGGAAATGTTTTGCCATATCACCAGCACACCATTTTTTTAATGCAGCACAGGCAATTTCTTCTTCAAGGTAAGCGATCACTGATTTTGCTGTTAAAGCACTGAAATGCAAAGTTGTTTGGCAACAGCAACATCTTCATTGGTATTAATCCTATTAATGTGGAAATATTCAGAAGACTTTTATTTTACAAAGGTTCATATGTTGAAAAGTGGTTAATATATACAAAGATTGTACATATTGACCTAGCATATGTTATAAAGTGGTTAATATTTTCTAATCTTGTAAATACTTTTTTATTTAAATTGTGCTACTTTTGGCTGTGTATTATGGTATGGGTCTAGTGATCATTATATAATTGCATGAAGTTCATACAAAGCTACATCTAAAGTACATGTAATTTATTGTGTCAAGATAATAAGAAGTTGTACACAGTCAACAAAGTGGCTACAGCTGTAGGAGGGGTGGGGACTAGCTGTAGATTAAACTATCTAATACTCTTATAATTTTTAAACAATCTTTAATCTGGCTTTGCAGGACTAGTGCTTTTATATAAATTGAGTTGGAATGCGTTTGCTAGTGTATGTGTGAAAAATTTGAAATATGTGACTTTGATCATTATTATTGGTGTCATTTTTATATATGGACATTAGAGAAGGATTCAATCAACAATGTATCTACAATTGTTGAGCTTGTTGGACACCTGTGTATACAAATGATTGACCCTGCTGATCTGATAAAGTTAAAAGGTCATTAGTCTGACATTGCATAACTAGTGTGCATTTATTTAAAGTAAATTGGCATATTTTGAGCTTTTTGCCACAATCAGACAGATGATGTGTACACAATGGATAATGCATCAATAATTATTCAGTACAGATATTGGAGTATTGTAAGGACAGCAGTCCGAGTGGCCTTTTATAGCTAAAATATCCTAAAAGGGGCACTTTTGTCATTATTGGTTCATACATTTTGTTTCACTGCTTACTTTACTGATAAAATGTTCAACACTACAAATTTAAAATGCAGTCATACGTTAAAACACTTAGAAAGAGAATGAAAGAAGACATGCATTTATACATTCTTCTAAAATTGTGTCTAGGGGATTAATGGTTTATAAACAGCCTGAGCTCCAAGATACACTTAATCCACTACTAATTCCACAATATTCATGGTGTAACAGATGCATCATACTATGAGCCATGTTCTTTGGGTGCAATCCTTGGTTTCCTTATTTTAACTGTTAACAGTGTGTTTTTTCAGCTGTGAATAAAATGATCAGCATGAAGTCTATGAGCTTAATGTTAATTTTTTAACTATGAATACATTGTTGACTTAGCTTGTTTTTGCAGGCACACAGGAGTTTTTTGCACTGTGTTTGGCTACAACAGTTTAGTACTTAGTTCAGATAAGTAAGGCTGTTAATGAGTGCTTCTGCAGTGCATGGCTGAATCCTGCAGCTTTAGTTTGCCTGCTGTGTAACTCTGACTGCCACTTCAACAGACAGTGCTTCTGGGCTGCTCCTGAAAAGGGACACTTGTATCCAGTGAGCTGTCTCAAGCTGTTAGTAAATGTAATACATTGTTATCTTTTCAATTCCTGCAACATTCACATAGGCGCTAATCAGTTTCAGTATATGCTGTATGAATCCCAGAATGTCTCTTGTAGGCTACTTGGATGCCAGATTCATTTTTCAATAAGTGTGAATTTTGGGAGAAGATAAGTTTACTGTTTTTCATTCTTACTGTGTTTTCATTGTGTGACTGTTTTGTTTTGTTTAGCAAATGTTTTTCAGTGTTTTTGCTGTAGAATATGAGATCAAGTTTTAATCTGAATACAAATGTGTGATTTTTATAAAGGTATATAAAAATAATATCCCCACTGACAAATTAAAAGATTTGTTTTTTCTTGAAAATGAGGAAAGACAAACAAGTCATGGGATATTTATTTACTTGTATGTTAGCAATATTTATTTTAAAAGTTTATTGGGGGAAGTTGTGACATCACTGAGTTCTTTACATAGTCCAAGGTAGCCTCTGCTGCAGCTGAAAAAGGATCAAGGTGTTAGGTAACATGATTAAAAAACAAATATAGTTAAAACATAACTAAATAAAAACAATGCATAGTTATGTAACCAAGAAAGACTGAAGCCCATATTAAATGGCCACATTTATATGGACCAGGGTAGATTGGATTCTTATGTAAAAGTTAAGTGCAGGTTGATTAAGGAACAAATATGTTGAACAATATTCCTGCTTACAGTCTCAACAGAGAAAAACATTTGACTCAGTCAGTTGGAAGTCCAAATAACGTGTGGCACATTTGCATTTTCCACCATAGGTCCAGAACATACAGATAGCTTTGCATGATGTTTACTCATCCAAAATCAAATATTTGGAATACCTTTCCAGTATAAGATAACACTAAAAGGGAGTGTTCACTGCTCTAACTGTTATTTTCTGTTAGCAATGGAACCAATACTAGAGTAGACAGCAATTTTACATGTCAGTTATCATAATCAGAAATGGACATTGAAAAATAATTCGCATACAAAATGTGTAATTTTATTCATTAGTAAGCTTATGAAGTTTCACCCTATTATATGGGATAAACTAGAAGAATTTTTGAGATAGAGATCAAACATAAATGTGCTTAAATTGCAAGTATTGTACATAAAGTGCACATATCAACAGAAGCCAAGAAACATGTAGGCTAAAATAATTTAAAGATTATTTTTTTGCACATGCATATATCCCAACAGAAACAGAAAGAGATTTAAACGTACATAAAAAAAAAAAATAATTCAGGATTTTATACAATACCATACATATTATGTCCTTTGAGCATCTGAAATTAATTAAAATGGCATTGCCCTTAAGTAGTCTATTTGTTACATATATATATATATATATATATATATATATATATATATATATATATATGCTGATGTTATAATTACTGTGTGAAAATAGAAATAGTAATAAAACTGCTGTTCAAATCAAATATTTCTAAGGCAATATGTGTGCCCCATTCTTCTCTCTGATACATGTACTAAATGTAAAAAAGAAAAATGAAAGAATGTGGTCCCGTTCGTAGGTTTAATATTCATTTTACATAATAACCTTGAGATTTGTGAAAAAATACAATCATATAGATTTTCAAGGTATCCCTTTATTATCTGAACAGCAACTAAAGAAAACAGATTTTTGTAAAGTCATCAATCATTGAGATACTTAAAACAACTATCTTATAGTATAAATGAAATTTGTAACATGAAAACAGCATATAAGGAAGATTTTGAATGTGTGTGTGTGTGTGTGTGTGTGTGTGTGATAGATATATAAAAACACAGAATTAGTGCAATTTGTAATATAAGTAGAGCATCTAAGCAAGACTCACAAAAATCCAAAGACATCTATAGTAAAACACAAAATTGCTGAAATTTGGAATTTGAGACTATATGATTGAGTTTCTGAAAATGCAAAAAAAAAAAAAAAAGTAAAATCTACATTGTTATAGGGGGCAAGCCCCCCTGCACCCCCCATGTTGGGGTTTCATACCCCACACACCCTGCAAGATATATATATATATATATATATATATATATATATATATATATATATATATATATATATATATATGATTGTATGATTGTGGTACAGTGGGGAGCATGGAATTTATCCTTTTAACACTCTAGTGCAATCTTGGAGTTTGTATATATAATTTTCAGGAGGAATGGGGCACAGACCCCACAAGGGGGTGCAGGTGGACTTGCCCCTCTGCAAAAATGTAGATTTGCTTTTTTTTTCTTTTTTTTTTATTTTGCATTTTCTAAAACTCGATCATATAGTGTGTGTGCATGTGATTAACAAAATCTATTAGTCTAATATAGTGATCTTACTCTTAATGTTGCCACATGGACTTCCACGGTGGTGCAGCAGTAGCATTGTTGCCTCACAGCAAGAGGTTTTCCCATTCGATTCTCGGCTTGGGTTGGGAGTGCTTTCTGTGTGGAGTCTGCATGTCCTCCCTGTGGTTGAGTAGGCATTTGAAAGACATGCGTTGAATGGGCATGCCTTTGTTGAAGGTTGGGCATCGGGCTGGCAACTTGACACCATAAAAAACAACTACCAATCATTAACGGACTGGAGTTCCGTTGTGGCGACCCCTAACTGGGAAAAGCCGAAAGACAAACAACAACTTTTAATGTTGCCACATGTTTGCCTTTCAGAATAGGATATGAATTTTGAGTTTCTGAAAACTTGATGAAATAATATAAACTTGTGTGTATATTTATGTGTATGTATATATGTATATATGTGTATCTATTACACAAGGTCACAATCCAAAATAACCAAAGACGAATTTTCCAAGACAAAAAGAGTGAAACTTTAATTAACTGAATGGTAAATTTTTACCAAGGTAACTAAGCACTTGCCCAACAGTTACGTAAAACACAACCCAATGTATCAATCCCACCCAGCTGGTGGTCTTCGTCCACCATGACCCCCCATTCCCCACAACTATATATACTAGCTCCGTGATTGCACTACATTGGGGAAAAGGCCATAGTCCTTGGTGTTGGACAAGTGTTTACTTACCCTGAGAAACTCTTTACTGATTGTTAAATTAAAGTTTTGCTTTTTTCATCTTGGGAAAATAATTTTCGGTTATTTCAGATTTCAGACTTGTGAAGGGGATCCATATGTGTGTGTGTGAATGTGTGTGTGTGTGTGTGTGTGTGTGTATGTGATTAAAAGCATTCTTTGTCTAATATAATTATCATATGCTTAATGTTGCCAGGTATTGCCTTTCAGAATATAATCATAGTGATCATGATGACTTAACTGAACAATGAATGTGCTTAATGTAGAAGATTCTGATTTTAATTTGAGTTTATTATCCACACTGGTAGGGATATGTGACCTGTATGATGGTTTTTAGGGTGAGTTTTGCATTGCTTTGGAGTCAATAGCTATTACCTTATGCAAAAATAAAGGAGTATATTTATTTGAATAAGCTTGGTTAATTTTTGTAGCAGGAAAGGTATTATATTTCATGTTTGAATCTATTTAGTGAAAAATGATTTACAAAGTTGTTTTTATAGATGATTTCATTACTATCATTATTATTTATATTATTATTGATATTAATAATAATATTGAATAGTTTGCAGATATAAGGTAAACAAAAAACAGCTGAGGGAAAATATTGCCCACTTTTGACTGCAGTCTGTATCAATTTATTATGACTTTGAATTAATTTAGTTTTGAAACCTCATCATAAATTCTTGTATGCTTTGTGATGTAAGGTCAATTTAAAGTTTATTTTATTTATTTATTTGTTTTTATTTATTTTTAATAAGCTGTTTTATAATGATTTTAATTTTGTAGTCCATGTTCAATGACTAGATGACAATCATTATATAAAATATTTCCTATTATCTCTTTTGCCATCATATTTATTAAGAAATATTATAAATGGACACTTCCCTTTCCTAAGTTTAGCTTCCTTAATTTTTCACATATTGCATTCATTTGAATACATCTCACAAAAGTCACAGCTAACATTAAAACAAGAATATCCCTTATTTCATTTCATTTTATAAACCGTGGCTCAGTGTATTTTATCACAGTTAAAAAAGCAGATGATTTTCAAATTTTGTTGGGCAAAGTTTTTTAAGTAACTAAGGAAGATGAGAGAGTATGATAGTTAGAAATGATGTTGGCCTTTATGCGAAATTGAAAAATTGCTCTTCAACTGAATAGTGTAATTTGTCCATTCAATTGAGAGCACTGATGGCCACTCAGTAGTGTGGAAAGATTATTGAGGATATTGTTTGAGAGTAGACCCCCTCCCCCCCATAAGAGCAAGTATCTATCCCGGCAGAGGGCTGCCACCCAAACATCTCAGATGCTCAGGTGAAGGCTGCCCTCTCCAAAGCAAAAAACACTGCTTCCATGGGACCAGATGGTGTCCCAGGTTGCGTCCTACATAAACTACAAGAGGAACTAATCCCTCAAATAAAACAGCTATACAATCTCAGCCTCACTACAGGATATGGGCCCACAGAATGGCGTACAGCAACAGTGGTCCCACTCCACAAAGGTGGAGCCTCTACGGACCCTGGAAACTATCTCCCCATAAGCCTGACTAACTTAGTCTGCAAGGCTATGGAGAGGATCATCATGGAGCTCATAAACAAAGACATTGGGGACCTACAGACACTAGATCCTACCCAGTTTGGCTTTGTCAAGGTCAGATCCTGCCTTTTGAACATGGTTGACTTCTTTGAAACAGTCACCAAAGCCATAGATGAAGGGAAGGTAGTCCACACAGCCTATCTGGACCTTGCAAAGGCATTTGACACAATACCCCACTCGGGCATCATAGATAAGCTATCCAGCTTAAATATAAACCCCTATGTCACAAGATGGGTCGCAAACTGGCTCAAAGACAGAACCCACAGAGTGAGAGTTGCTGGAGCCATGTCAGACTCTAAACCAGTCACAAGTAGCATCCCACAGGGTTCTGTCCTGGGACCACTCTTGTTCGGTATATACTTTTCCGAGGTACAGGCAACGTGGACTATGGCTCACCAAGTTCGCAGACGACTGCAAACTGGGCGCCATAATCAACTCTCCAGCTGACACAAACATCCTTCAAAAAGGTCTCACAGAGACAGATAACTGGTGCCAGCGCCATGGTTTAAAGCTAAATGCCAAAAAATGTATAGTCATACCCTTTGGCAAAACAATGTGCCCACAAATTACCACATAGGCGAAACCCATTAAGTACAGAGAAAGTTATTAGGGACCTGGGGACCCAAGTTGATAGCAATCTCTCCTTTGAAAACCACATTGCCAAAGTGGTTAGAAAGACCTTCTACATAGCCCACCTCATCACAAAGGGTTTCACATCTAGATCAAGAGAGGTAATCGTGCCCCTTTATTCATCCCTCATCAGGCCTATCATAGAATACAATGCCCCTTTTGGGATGTACCTTACCCGACACCTGCAGCAATTAGAAAGACCCCAAAAGTATCTCACCAAGAGGATCAAGGGTCTCAAACAGATGCCATATGCTGCTCGGTTAAAAAAACTCCAGCTCTACTCAGTTGCAAACCATCTACTTCGAGGCGATCTATGCCTGACATACAAAGCTATGTCAAATCCAGAATTAATGGACATGCTCCATCTCAGTAAATCTAAATCCCTTAGAGCCACATGCTCGAGGGACTTGAACCTCAGCACAGAAATAAATAGAACTTGCTGGAGGGACAGGTTCATAACCCAGAGGCTCCCTTCACTCTGGAATAGAATTCCAGTTCATGTGAGGCAGAGCACCTCACTGAATCTCTTCAAGAAGAATCTCGATAAGTGGATGGGGGATCGTAGGTTTGTCCCAGGGATTACTCCTGTGTCACTATTAGACAGAGGCACAGTAAATTAAACCTTAAAAAGGGCACAGTATACTCAAATCAAGGGGTAGCGTAAGCCATACAGAATCGGGCTAGGCTTATAATTGCCCCAGGGCAGATAGCCTAGTATGAACCTATGAACCTATAAGATTAAGACTATGCACCTGTTGGATGCACATTTTGCAGATCTGACCACGAAACTTGATTTTATTTAAAACCTACTAGTTTTATAAGATCTACTATTTTACTGCCTAAAATTGTGTTGAAAATTATACCTGATTTGTTTTTGCCTATTCTGGTTTGATAAATATCAAATCTTTAAATGAAAACAAGCTCTTTATTGTTATTCTTGTTATAAGAGTAAGATTAGAAGATTCCTGATACTGCTAGATATAAGAATTGACATGACTGTAAGATACTAGTTTGAAGTAGAAATAACTGGAAGAAACTGGAATGAGACTAGAATTAATATATTTATATTTTAATTACCCAAACTGTGCTTAACAGGTACTAGACTCTCATACTTTGTGTACCTTTTACAGTAAAGTCTGCAAACAGTGTAGTTCTGTTAAGTATTCTTGACTGAAAGTTATTTTCCCTGATTGAAAGTGCATTCACTGAAACTGTATGCAGACTGTGAAGGCCAGCTTTAACACGGCTGTATTTCTAGACTTACGCAAACTGAATACTGTACTTTGTCTAACAAAAATGGAACCTGACCTTACACCTCCTCCTAAGATACCTGAGTGCACACAGGTATCTCATTCTGTAGTTACTTTAAAATATGAAATAAAAAATGAAGACACAGGCCTAACCTTACATTTCAGGCCTATGAAAGGTCTATATTATTAACTGTATTTATGTAGAATTTATTCTGTGACAATTTTCTCTGAAATTACTGAAATATGATTTACTTCAGCAATTAATTTATAAATCTATTAATATGGTCTGTGAAGGATACTATAATGATCACTAGAACTAATATAAAAACAGTTTCCTTTATCTGGTAAATAAAATTGCAATTTTAATTTTGAACATTAGGTGTCACTTGAACATGTATGGCCTGTTTGGCTTAAAATCGCTTAGCTTTGTCATTTAATTATAACTGAGAAGTTCTTTAATGTGTTTATAACTGGTAAACTCTCTTTTTTACACCTATAATATACATATCTTGAAACATAACTACCATATACTGTATTAACTTGAGTCTGTAAATCTCCAGCTAGATTTGTTACTAATAATACTATTTACCTTTTTTTAATTTCTATGTGTTGTAATAAGTGTCTGCCTTTTATATATGTGTCTTAAGTATTCTGTAAATATCTATGTGCTGTAATAGTAGCAGTACCTTTACTAAAACCTATGCTTTCAGTATTTCTGATCTATACCTTTGCATACGCTGTCATTGCTTTTTTTTTACTTTCTGTCTAATGTACAATAATGATTATGTAAGATGTAAGGTGCACAGTATAAACTGTCAGAAATTCTATAACTGAGTATTAATGTTATATTCTGAAATCTGACTGAAATGTACTATACTCAACTCACAACTGAATATGAATGTCATATTCTGAAACTTGAGAGAAATTTACATTAAAGTGATATATATTTATACTGAATATGTACAAATGTGTACAAAGAGAGCATCTGGGAAACAGACAAAAAAAATTAAGCTTATTTCCTGCCTTTCCTGTTAAGTGGTATAGACTATTTGTAGGCTTCTGAGCCCCCAAGCCCTTCTGTGTTTGAGGGAAGCCTTCTAGCTTGTTTTTTTTTCTTATAACTAGCCAGTTTTCTAGTTTCAGCACTCAAATCTGTTTCTTTGATCTCAGCACTTGTTCAGATTAAAAAAAAAAAAAATTTCATCTGCTTTTACTGTACTTGTGTTTCTACCTACTTCATTTTACTTTTGCATCATCTTAAAAATACTCAATTGTATTTATTACTGCTTGGTGTAACTCATTCTAAGCCTTTTGGTTTAAACACTTGGGCTTCGGACCAGTTGTTTTGCACTGAGAGGGTTTGTGGTCTGCACTGTTGTGGCAGAACAGGTAGCTTACATCCTTCTAGGTTGGTTCATAGGTTCATAGGTTCATAGGTTCATACTAGGCTATCTGCCCGAGGGCATTTACAAGCCTAGCCCATAGTTTTGTGGCTTACGCCACCCCTTTAGTATGGGGAACTATACCCATTATTTTGCTGTGCCTCTGTTGAGCAGTGACACTGAGGTAATCCCTGGGGTATATCTGCGATCTCCCATCCATTGGTCAAGATTTCTCTTGAACAAGGCCAGCGAGGTGCTCTGCCTCACATATACTGGGATTTTATTCCACAGCATAGGGAGTCTTTGGGTGATGAATCTATCCCTCCAGCACATCCTATTAATAGCCGTGTCGAGGTTTAAGTCTCCCGCCCTTGTGGCTCTGACGGATCTAGATTTTTGAGGTGAAGCATATTCATCAAATCTGGGTTTGACATGGCCTTGTATGTTAGGCAAAGGTCACCTCTGAGCAAGCGGTGCGACTGAATAGAGCTGGAGTTTTTCAGTCGGGCAGCATAGGACAGATGTTTGAGACCCTTTATCCTTTTGGTGAGGAACTTTGTGGCCTCTCCAGCTGCTGCAAGTGTCGGGTCAGATACATTCGAATGGGGCATTGTACTCAATCATTGGTCTGATGAGTGATGAGTATAGGGAGACTATGACCTCCCTTGATCTAGATGAGAATCCCTTCATGATAAGGTGGGCAATGTAGAAGGTCTTCCTAACTACTTTAGCTACATGGGTGTCGAATGACAGACTACTATCAACCTGGGTCCCCAGGTCCCTGATAACTTCTTCTGTACTCAGTGGATTGCCACCTATTTGGTAGCTAGGGGTAACCTTGTTTTTCCCGAAGGGTATGACTATGCATTTTTTGGCATTTAACTTTAGGCCATGGCTCTGGCACCAGTTATCCGTTTCTGTGAGACCCTTCTGAAGGATATCTGTGTCAGATGTGTTTTCTACTATGGCGCCCAGTTTGCAGTCATCTGCAAACTTTCTCAGCCATAACCCTCCTGTGTTTGCTTGTACTTCGGAAAAGTAGATGCCAAACAAGAGTGGGCCCAGGACTGAGCCCTGTGGTACACCACTTGTGACAGGCTTTGAGTCTGACAAGGCGCCAGCAACTCTGACCCTGTGGGTTCTGTCACTCAGCCAGTTTGTAACCCATCTTGTGATGTATGGGTTAACATTTAAGCTGATGAGTTTTTCAATGATACCCGAGTGGGGTATTGTATCAAAGGCCTTCGCCAGATCGAGGTAGGCTGTATGGACTGCCTTTCCCTCATCAATGGCTTTGGTGACTGTTTCGAAAAAGTCAACCAAGTTTAGAAGGCATGATCTGCCTTTGACAAAGCCAAACTGGGATGGATCCAAAGTCTGCAAATTCCCTATGTCTTTATTTATGAGGTCCATTATGATCCTCTCCATGGCTTTGCAGATAAGGCTTGTCAAGCTATTGGGCCGGTAATTTCCAGGGTCGGTGGAGGCACCGCCTTTGTGAAGTGGGACCACAGTTGCAGTGCGCCACTCCCTGGGTACGTATCCAGAGGTAAGACTATGATTAAACAGCTGTCCTAGCTGTGGGTTTAATTCCTCATTGAGTTCGTGGAGCACACAGTCGGGGACACCATCAGGTCCCATGGATGCTGTGTTTTTTGCTTTGGAGAGAGCAGTTCTCATTTGGGCGTTGGAGATGTTTGGGGGGCTGCAATCGCTTGGTATAGATATCTCTCCTTTGGGGAGGGGAGAAGTTTGCACTGAACCTGTCAGCCAGTATGTTGGCAATGTCTGTAGGATCAGTAATCTTCACATCATTTTGAACTAGTTCTGAGCATATCTGGGAGTTTCCTCCCAGGTTTCTAACATAGCTAAAGAAGGCCTTATGATTGTCTTTTGAGTCTTTAGCTATTTTTCTCTCAAAATTTGCTTTGGATGATTTTATGAGAGCTCTTAGTTTTTACTTATAGTGATCAAGGGTGTCTTACCTTTTAAGGATTTTGCTCTATCTTGTAGTAGCTTCCTCCTTTTGTTGTAGAGTTTGTTTATGGCTGGGGTCCACCAGAGTGGACGCTTGCCTTTGGTACAAAGAGTCTTTGTTTTGCTTGGGATTGCCTTATCCATGCAGTCCTGCAGGTGCTGGTAGAAGGCATTTGTAAGTGATTCAGCGGCTTGAGTACTGTTTTCCGTCGGCTCGGTGCCTTAAAGTAGCCCACACTAGTCTATAGAAGTGTGAAGTCGGCTTGCGAGAAGTTCTTTACTGTGGTCTTTTTTATTTCAGGTGGGGGTGGGATGAGGACCTCCAGCGAGATTAGTTTGTGATCTGATCTCACCAGTGAGGGGTATACTTCCGGTGTTGAACATTGTGCTCCCATGTTCGTGATGATGAGATCAAGTATGTTTTCTCCCCTTGTGGGGATGGTGACTAGTTGTTCCATGGCATTTGAGTTTATGAATTCCAGGAACATTTGGGCTAGGGTGTTTGGGCTTGAGTAGTGTTCCCAGTCTATATTAGGGTAATTGAAGTCACCTAGTATGATGGTGTTTGGTGATACATTTATCCCTCTAGTGTTTTCAGGAAGGCCATGTGAGGTTCCTGAGTTTGTGAGGGTGGCCTGTAACATGCTACAATTTGCAGAGCAGTCTTGCCTATGGTTAATTGCACCTGGATGGTCTCCGATGCATCGTGCGTTGCCACCAGTCTTGAGGTGTGGGTGTCTTTGATGAATATGGATACCCCACTCCTTTCTTGGTATTGTCCGGATTTTGGGGCCGGAACGCATGATAAGAGGTAAAACCTGATAGTGCTGGGGTGCTCTCAGGAGCCTTGAACCAGGTTTCTGTCACTGCACAGACATCAATGTTCTCCATACTGAGAAGGGCCTCGAGTGCGTGCATTTTGAGATTTAGACTTCTGGCATTGAGCAGCATTACCCTTAGTTTTTTCCTTTTTGTGTTCTAGGGTGGTAGGTTTAGAATTTGAGCCTTGCCTAAAAAAGGCACTATGGGGGTGGCAAGAGCCTTTGCCAATATCCGGAATCCCAGGGGTGACAGGTGCAAGCCGTCCCTTGCGAAGCAGCGTGGCTTGTCCAGCATGTCATCCCAGGCAGACAGACATTGGATCCCCTTTGAATGACACCAGAGTTTAAGCCAATTGTTAAAGCTGATCATCTTATCTCTGTATTGTGGCATCATTCTTGGTGAAGGTAGGATACTGCTCAAGGTCAGGGTCATACCTGCCTGGGCTACATAATCAGAGAGCTCCTCAATGTCTCTTTTCATGTAGTCCAAGGAGGTACGCCTCAGGTCGTTTACACCAGCGTGGACAATGACTGAGTCATATTTGTACCTGCTGTTGAGAGACCTGAGTGCTTGCGTTATGTGGCGGATTCTAGCGCCCGACAGGCAGCTTACTGTGACCTTCTCCTTACTCAGTCTGGTGAGCGGACGCCAGTGTGTCTGACTATGGAGTCACCAATGACTAGTGTGTCTGGCATTGTGTTTGGCCTTAAGGGCTGTGACTGTTTGACACTCTGACTGTGAGGTCTATGTGTTGCAGGTGTTGTGTTCTGAGGTGGTGGTTGTTTGGGTGTCTGCTTTGGTGGCCTCTGCTGTTTTGGTAGATTTTTGATCAGAGCCCGAGTATGTCTTTGTGTGTTTATGTGTATGATTTGAGGTTGTGATGGTACTATGTGAGACTGGGTCTATAGTGTGTGTGGTAACCTTCTCCTCCTGACTGGTCTTGCCAGTCCTATGTTGAGAGAGCTCAGCCTCCAGTTTGGCCGTATAGTTGCATCTCTCGCATGTATTTGTGTTTTGTGGGAGGAGGAGAGGGTTGTCTGTGTACATGAGGCAATTGTAACATTGCCTCAGTATTCCCAGGTTCACCAGCTGAGCAGGAGAGGACACTAGCAACTGATCCCTCGACATGCTAGAAGGACTAGACAAAAAACTTTAAAAGAGATTCCGGGGACGTGAGTGACCGAGAAAGGGGGTTTTCCTCTTTTGGGGTGCTATCTATAAGAGTGCCGTATCAAGGTAATAAGTACTGTAGGAGCAAGTGCTAGGTTTAACAGATAGAGAAAAGTCTACTTGGAGTCAAGTAGAGATGATCTTTTTAGGTATTAGAGAAAGTGCTAGTAACAGGGATGCTTAAAGGTAAGATTGAAAAGAATGCACTCTGCAGTGTGCACTAGAGAAGTTAGATATGAAAGTAGGTAGCTTGAGTTTTACCTGTTTAAAAAGTTAAGGTTTAGTGGAGAGTTACTATTTTTAAAACAGCAAGATGGACTGAAAGGGGTGGTTACTTTTGTATTTTGGTACTATGAAATACTGTAGGATGGCCAATAAATTTAAATAATTGAAGGGTGGGATTTCAAAAGTGATGGTTTTGTGATTACTCACATAAGCCAGTGAAAGTAGAGAGAAATGAGATATATGGTCAGATTAACATAAGAGGCGGGCAACTAGAAAGACAGTGGTATTTAACAAGACAACTTAAATGGGTGGGAGGGAGGGAAAAATTCTGCCTGACTCAGAACAGAGAGAGCTGTGGTCTCTTTTGAAGTTTTAATATGCTGTTAAACAGAATGCAAGCAAAACACAAGGTAAAGAAAACAAACTACAGTATTCAAAATATAGAAAGGCAATACAGAAATACAAAAATAACAGCAAACTAACCTTTCCTTCACAGCAAAGTGTAGCAGAGTCTGGATGAGCCTTTCTGGTAAAGCTCTGAAATGTTTTAGTTTACTCCTTAAATAGAAATTTTAGTTCCTAGCTCCACCCCTCTGTTAACAAGTGATTAACCTTAAGTGACCTTTTCTGTCTTATGAATGAGTCCTTAATTAATCAGTTCTTATTTCTGCCTGACTCAGAACAGAGAGAGCTGTGGTCTCTTTTGAAGTTTTAATATGCTGTTAAACAGAATGCAAGCAAAACACAAGGTAAAGAAAACAAACTACAGTATTCAAAATATAGAAAGGCAATACAGAAATACAAAAATAACAGCAAACTAACCTTTCCTTCACAGCAAAGTGTAGCAGAGTCTGGATGAGCCTTTCTGGTAAAGCTCTGAAATGTTTTAGTTTACTCCTTAAATAGAAATTTTAGTTCCTAGCTCCACCCCCTCTGTTAACAAGTGATTAACCTTAAGTGACCTTTTCTGTCTTATGAATGAGTCCTTAATTAATCAGTTCTTATTTCTGCCTGACTCAGAACAGAGAGAGCTGTGGTCTCTTTTGAAGTTTTAATATGCTGTTAAACAGAATGCAAGCAAAACACAAGGTAAAGAAAACAAACTACAGTATTCAAAATATAGAAAGGCAATACAGAAATACAAAAATAACAGCAAACTAACCTTTCCTTCACAGCAAAGTGTAGCAGAGTCTGGATGAGCCTTTCTGGTAAAGCTCTGAAATGTTTTAGTTTACTCCTTAAATAGAAATTTTAGTTCCTAGCTCCACCCCTCTGTTAACAAGTGATTAACCTTAAGTGACCTTTTCTGTCTTATGAATGAGTCCTTAATTAATCAGTTCTTATTTCTGCCTGACTCAGAACAGAGAGAGCTGTGGTCTCTTTTGAAGTTTTAATATGCTGTTAAACAGAATGCAAGCAAAACACAAGGTAAAGAAAACAAACTACAGTATTCAAAATATAGAAAGGCAATACAGAAATACAAAAATAACAGCAAACTAACCTTTCCTTCACAGCAAAGTGTAGCAGAGTCTGGATGAGCCTTTCTGGTAAAGCTCTGAAATGTTTTAGTTTACTCCTTAAATAGAAATTTTAGTTCCTAGCTCCACCCCTCTGTTAACAAGTGATTAACCTTAAGTGACCTTTTCTGTCTTATGAATGAGTCCTTAATTAATCAGTTCTTATTTCTGCCTGACTCAGAACAGAGAGAGCTGTGGTCTCTTTTGAAGTTTTAATATGCTGTTAAACAGAATGCAAGCAAAACACAAGGTAAAGAAAACAAACTACAGTATTCAAAATATAGAAAGGCAATACAGAAATACAAAAATAACAGCAAACTAACCTTTCCTTCACAGCAAAGTGTAGCAGAGTCTGGATGAGCCTTTCTGGTAAAGCTCTGAAATGTTTTAGTTTACTCCTTAAATAGAAATTTTAGTTCCTAGCTCCACCCCTCTGTTAACAAGTGATTAACCTTAAGTGACCTTTTCTGTCTTATGAATGAGTCCTTAATTAATCAGTTCTTATTTCTGCCTGACTCAGAACAGAGAGAGCTGTGGTCTCTTTTGAAGTTTTAATATGCTGTTAAACAGAATGCAAGCAAAACACAAGGTAAAGAAAACAAACTACAGTATTCAAAATATAGAAAGGCAATACAGAAATACAAAAATAACAGCAAACTAACCTTTCCTTCACAGCAAAGTGTAGCAGAGTCTGGATGAGCCTTTCTGGTAAAGCTCTGAAATGTTTTAGTTTACTCCTTAAATAGAAATTTTAGTTCCTAGCTCCACCCCCTCTGTTAACAAGTGATTAACCTTAAGTGACCTTTTCTGTCTTATGAATGAGTCCTTAATTAATCAGTTCTTATTTCTGCCTGACTCAGAACAGAGAGAGCTGTGGTCTCTTTTGAAGTTTTAATATGCTGTTAAACAGAATGCAAGCAAAACACAAGGTAAAGAAAACAAACTACAGTATTCAAAATATAGAAAGGCAATACAGAAATACAAAAAATAACTGCTGATTGAGGAGTCAGTGTCTGTTATTCTA
Source organism: Protopterus annectens (assembly GCF_019279795.1). Classification (NCBI taxonomy): domain Eukaryota; kingdom Metazoa; phylum Chordata; order Ceratodontiformes; family Protopteridae; genus Protopterus; species Protopterus annectens. The sequence goes on from NC_056742.1 coordinate 189,019,048, forward strand.
AAAGTGTATTAATTCTGGTTTAAGCACTTGGGCTTTCAGGCCAGCTATTTTACATTAAGAGGGTTCGTGGTCTGCACTCTTGTGGGAGGGGAGGCTGGACTCTGCCCTTCTGAGCTGGGAATTTCTGGTTAAAGGCTTATAGTGCATGCATATCTGAACTGCTTCTTACTGAAGTTGGTGCGCCTTGTTTGCTGTGGCATAGACTGGATTCGGGCCTGCTGGATCTAGCTTTGTTTGTGTAACTTGAGCACTAATCCAGACATTCTCTAAAGTATTCAATTGTATTTATTACTGCTTGACTGTAACTTGATTAAAGTGTAGCTATCATTCTAAGTCTTTTGGATTAAGCACTTGGGCTTCAGGCCAGTTGTTTTACATTAGGAAGGTTTGTGGCAAGCACTGTGGTGGCAGGACAGGTAGCTTTCATCCTTCTAAGTTGGGAACTGCTGATTGAGAGCCCAGTGTCCAAGTGTATTAGTTCTGGTTTAGGCACTTGGGCTTCAGGCCAGTTATTTTACATTAAGAAGGTTCGTGGTCTGCACTCTTGTGGGAGAAGAGGCTGGACTCTGCCCTTCTGAGCTGGGAATTTCTGGTTAAAGGTTTATAGTGCCTGAATATTTGAACTGTATCTTACTGAAATTGGTACACCTTGTTTGCTCTAGCATAGACTAGATCCAGGCCTGCTGAATCTAGCTTTGTTTATATGCTTGTTGTTTGTTTGCTTGTTATTTCCTGGAAGCTAATTCCACCTAATACGCGCTTCTCAGCTTCTGTGGATCACTAGTGATATCTGCATTGCTTGCTGTACTTATTTCCTTGTTTCACTTGAAAGAAAGTTACTGTTTGTCGTTTTGCATTTAGTTACTTGTAACACATTGCACTCAAGTTACCTGGCACTTGCTCACTAAAGCAATTATATAAGTCAGCACTAAAAATTAAAAGCACTACACCCTCACTCCCCACTGGCCCTTGTTTTCAATTATTAAGGAATTCCCAATATTATTCTAGCATGTCCAAAGGTCAGTTGTCAATCTCCTCTCTGGTCCAGCTGGTGAATCTGGGAATCTTGAGGCAATGTTATAACTGCCTCATGTACACAGACAACCCTCTCCTCCTCCCACATAACACAAATACTTGCGAGAGATGCAGCTATTTAGCAAACTGGAGGCTGAGCTCTCTCAACTCAGGACTGGCAAGACCAGACAGGAGGAGAAGGCAACTACACACACCACAAAACCAGCCTCACATAATGCTACCACACCACTGAATCAAACACATAAACACACAAAGACATACTCGGAGGCTCTGAGTAAAAATTTACCTAAACAGCAGAGGCCTCCAAAGCAGACACCCAAACAACAGCTACCTCAAGACACCCCACAAGCAACACATAAACCACAAAAGCAGTGTGCAAAGCAGTCACAGCCCTTAAGGCCAAATACAACACCAAACATACTTGTCATAGGTGACTCCATAGTCAGACACACTGGCGTCCCACTCACCAGGCTGAACAAGGAGAGGGTCACAGTAAGCTGCCTATCGGGCACTAGAATCCGCCACATAACACAAGCACTCAGGTCACTCCACGGCAAGTACAAATATGACACAGTCATTGTCCATGCTGGTGTGAACGACCTGAGACGTACCTCCCTGGACTACATGAAAAGAGACATAGAGGAGCTCTCTGATTATGTAGCCCAGGCAGGTATGACCCTGACCCTGAGCAGTATCCTTCCTTTACCAAGAATGATGCCACAATATAGAGACAAGATGATCAGCTTTAACAATTGGCTTAATGTCTGGTGTCATTCAAAGGGGATCCAGTGTCTGTCTGCCTGGGATGACATGCTTGACAAGCCACGCTGCTTCGCAAGGGAAGGCTTGCACCTGTCACCCCTGGGATTCCGGATATTGGCTAAGGCTCTTGCCACCCCCATAGTGCCTTTTTTAGGCAAGGCTCAAATTCTAAACCTACCACCCTAGAAAACAAACATGGGAAGAAACTGAGGGTAATGCTGCTCAATGCCAGAAGTCTAAATCTCAAATATATAAATACAAATATGACACAGTCATTGTCCATGCTGGTGTGAACGACCTGAGACGTACCTCCCTGGACTACATGAAAAGAGACATAGAGGAGCTCTCTGATTATGTAGCCCAGGCAGGTATGACCCTGACCCTGAGCAGTATCCTTCCTTTACCAAGAATGATGCCACAATATAGAGACAAGATGATCAGCTTTAACAATTGGCTTAATGTCTGGTGTCATTCAAAGGGGATCCAGTGTCTGTCTGCCTGGGATGACATGCTTGACAAGCCACGCTGCTAGCAAGGGACGGCTTGCACCTGTCACCCCTGGGATTCCGGATATTGGCTAAGGCTCTTGCCACCCCATAGTGCCTTTTTTAGGCAAGGCTCAAATTCTAAACCTACCACCCTAGAAAACAAACATGGGAAGAAACTGAGGGTAATGCTGCTCAATGCCAGAAGTCTAAATCTCAAAATGCATGCACTCGAGGCCCTTCTCAGTATGGAGAACATTGATGTCTGTGCTGTAACTGAAACCTGGTTCAAGGCTCCTGAGAGCACCCCGGCACTATTAGGTTTTACCGCATATCATGCGTTCCGGCCCCAAAACCCGGACCACACCACAAAAGGAGGGGGTGTATCCATATTCATAAAGGTTACCCACACCTCCAGGTTGGTGGCAATGCACGAAGCTTCGGAAACCATCCAGGTGCAACTAACCATAGGCAAAACTGCTCTACAAATTGTAGCATGCTACAGGCCACCCTCTCAAACTCAGGAACCCCACACAGCCTTCCTGAAGACACTGGAGGGTATAAATGTATCTCCAAACACCATCATATTGGGTGACTTCAACTACCTGAATATAGACTGGGAACATTACTCAAGCCCTAACTTTCTAGCCCAATAGTTCCTGGAGTTCATAAATTCAAATGCCATGGAACAGCTAGTCACTGTTCCCATGAGAGCAGAAAATATACTAGATCTCATTATCACAAACACGGGGACAAAATGCTCCACACCGGAAGTATATCCCTCATTGGTGAGATCTGATCATAAACTAATTTCACTGAAAATCCACATCCCGCCCCCACCCCAAACAAAAAAGACCACAGTGAAGAACTTCTCTAAAGCAAACTTCACACTACTCAAGACTGGTGTGGTATCCTTCAAGGCCCCTGAGCCAGTGGAAACCACAACCCAAGCTGCGGAAGCCCTTACAAATGCCTTCTATGAACACCTCCAGGACTGCATGGATCAGGCAATCCCAAATAAAACCAAGACTCTTTCCACAAAGGGCAAACGTCCAGTCTGGTGGACCCCAGCCATTAACAAACTTTACAATAAGAGGAGAAAGCTATTACATGATAGAACAAAATCCATAAAAGGGAAGTCACCCCTGATCATTATTAGTAAAAAAATATGAGCACTCATAAAATCAACTAAGGCCAATTTTGAGAGAAAAATTGCCATGGATTCAAAGGACAATCATAAGGCCTTTTTCAGCTATGTTAGGAACCTGGGTGGAAACTCCCAGATTTGCTCAGAATTAGTCCAAAATTATACAAAAATCACTGAACCCACAGACATTGCCAACATACTGGCAGACAGGTTCAGTGCAAACTTCACCCCCCCTCTCCCCCCCTAAAAGAGAGATAGCTATCCCAGCGGAGTGTAGCCTCCCAGACATCTCAAATGCGCAGGTGAAAGCTGCTCCCTCTAAAGCTAAAAACACAGCATCAATGGGACCAGATGGTGTCCCCGGCTGTGTGCTACATGAGCTAAATGAGGAATTAAACCCGCACATAAGGCAGCTGTTTAATCTCAGCCTTACCACAGGATACGTGCCCAAGGAGTGGCGTACAGCAACTGTGGTCCCACTCCACAAAGGCGGTGCCTCTACGGACCCTGGTAATTACCGCCCCATAAGCTTAACAAGTCTAGTCTGCAAAGCTATGGAGAGGATCATAATGGAGCTCATAAACAAAGATATAGGGGACTTGCAGACATTGGACCCGACCCAGTTTGGCTTCGTCAAGGCAAGATCATGCCTTTTGAACTTGGTCGACTTCTTCGAAACAGTCACCAAGGCCATTGATGAGGGAAAGGCAGTCCATACAGCCTACCTTGACCTTGCAAAGGCTTTCGACACAATACCCCACTCAGGTATTGTAGAAAAACTTACCAGCTTAAATGCAAACCCATATGTCACAAGATGGGTTGCAAACTGGCTTAAGGACAGAACCCACAGGGTTAGAGTTGCTGGCGCTATGTCAGACTCCAAGCCGGTCACAAGTGGTGTCCCACAGGGCTCGGTCCTTGGCTCCCTATTGTTCGGCATCTACTTCTCAGAAGTACAGGCCAACATGGGAGGACTTTGGCTGACAAAGTTTGCAGACGACTGCAAACTGGGCCATAGTGGAAAGTGCATCGGACACGGATATCCTTCAGAAGGGACTCACGGAAACAGATAGCTGGTGCCAGAGCCATGGCCTGAAGTTAAACACCAAAAAATGTATAGTCATACCCTTCGGGAAAAACAAGGTAATCCCAAGCTACCATATAGGTGGCAATCCACTAAGCACAGAAGAGGTCATCAGGGACCTGGGGACCCAGGTTGACAGTGGCCTTTCTTTTGACACTCACGTTGCTAAAGTGGTTAGAAAGACCTTCTACATTGCCCACTTGATCATGAAGGGATTCACATCCAGATCTAGTGAGGTCATTGTTCCCCTGTACTCTTCAATTATCAGACCAATGATCGAGTACAATGCCCCATTCGGGATGTATCTCACCCGACATCTGCAGCAATTGGAGAGACCCCAAAAGTTCCTCACCAAAAGGATAAAGGGACTCCAAAATCTGTCATATGCTGCCAGATTGAAGAAACTCCAGCTCTATTCAGTCGCATACCGTCTGCTCAGAGGTGACATGCGCCTGACATACAAGGCCATGTCCAACCCGGAATTAATGGACATGCTCCACCTCAAAAAATCCAAATCCACCAAAACCACTAGAGCAAGCGACTTAAACCTTAACACGGATATAAATAGGACGTGCTGGAGGGATAGATTTATCACTCAGAGACTCCCTATGCTGTGGAATAAAATCCCGGTCCATGTGAGGCAGAGCACCTCGCTGGCTCTGTTCAGAGAAATCTTGACCTGTGGATGGGAGATCGTAGGTTTACCCTGGGAATCATCTCTGTGTCACTGCTGGACAGAGGCACAACAAACTAATGGGCACAGTATTTTTTCATATAAGGGGTGGCGTAAGCCACAAAAATTTGGGCTAGGCTTATAAATGCCTTAGGGCAGTTAGCCTAGTATAAACCTATGAACCTATGAACCTATGTAAATAGCTGTGTATAAATGTTATATTCTAGAACTACCTAAACTTAACACTAAAGGAACACAGTTACTGCTAGTGTTACCTGAACACAGATAAAAGCACAAACCAAAATCTGGTAAATGTTATATTTTGGAAACTAAACTATGAAAGCATAAACTGAAATCTGGTAAACTATATTGGTAGAGGAATACCTTGTTTCAGTTATCTACATTTTTTAAGTTAAAATGTATATACAACAGATGTGCATTTCTTCAATGTGTATTTAAATGTGTTTCAGTTATCTAAAATATTTAAAGTTAAAATGTATATGCATCAGATGTGCATTTGTGCAGATTAGATTTAAAATAAATATGCAAATCTTTTTATGTTTTCTGACAATTTTACAAAAGTACTATTTTCAGTTTAAATGTGTTTCAGTTATCTGAATTCTTTAAGTTAAAATGTATATATGACACATGTAGATTTATGCAGATTTAAGGGTTAAAGCAAGTATGCAAATGTTTTTATTTTTTAAGAAAATTGTATAACAGAACTAATTTATGCTTTTATTTGTGTCCAATTGATACCAACAGACATTTAAACAAACATTGAATGATTGTTTTCTGTAGATACTTGAGTTGTGCATCACAGCTCTTGCTTAAACCTTACTCTGCATTGTCCCAGTCACTGCTGAGGTATTGGAAGGCCGACTGAATGCTCAAATATTCTATTCTTTTACACTTAGGCCTTCCAAACCTTCTCTTTCCCATCTCATGTGCAAGGCTGGGTGGCTGATGTAATTTTTTTTTCTTGACTGTATTTAAAACTAAACAGGAAATTATTTAAACATCCAAAACTGACAGCATGTCTTTTTGTAGCAATATCTGCAAAGCTCAAAAAATGCAGTATCTGGTCCTTAAAATAACATTTGCAGCTTTAACAATTATAAACTGATATCATTGTTTGTTACTCTGACTTTATTTACATTTTTTACATTTTTCTGCATGAAATAAACATATGCTGCTAATAAACTCTTGTAAGTCTGTAAGCAACCTGACACTATAGTGAACTAGACCTATTGTGAAAAGGATGCTAAAGTTGGAGCTGCCAGGTAAGATGAAAAGAGGAAGGTCTAAGATAAGGTTTATGGATGCGGTGAGAGAGGACATGCAGGTGGTTTGTGTGACAGAGCAAGATGCAAAGGACAGGAAAAAATGGAAACAGATGATCCACTGTGGTGACCTCTAATGGTAACAACCAAAAGAAAAAGAAGATGTGTGAAAAGGAAACCATACCCATAGTATAACAGTAATAATTTTTGATGCAGATAAGGGGTGGGGGGAGACAGAGAGACATCCATTAACAATATAGGCTATATTGTTTGCAGCAGTACTGTTCTAAACTTTACAGGTCTGCCCTTGCCTTATGTATACTAGTGCCTTATAGCTTCTGTAGCACGTACATACCTCTAAAGTTATCCACATAGGACAGTATGGGCCAAGCTGTAACACCTGCAGGTATAAAACTACAGTGGACTATTACATGTCAGGGGAACATATACTGTATGACTGCCAAGGTGTACTGTGCACTGTTATTGTGTGAGTGTGCTGATATACTTCGACTGGATGTTATATCTATGTCCAAGGGTTTTGGCAACAGTGATCACTATCTGTGACAGCATGATACATGAGAGACCTGTGTTGTGCACAGTACAGACAGTTTACACTTTTCCTCCATCCTTGGCAGGCATGGGGTTAGACTATCAGCAGACATTCACAGACCCACCAGGCAAACAGCCGTACCAACAATAAACCATTTTATTTGTCTTACTAATTAGGAATAGTAGTGTGCTTGTTGACAGTTTATTTAATGAAGTCTTATAACCTTGCTGAGCAATGCCGTTTACACACTAGTATATCTGGACACAGAAATTACTATACCATTCATACAGCAAATACAGACATTTATTTACCTGTAAGTTCTGTGGGGAGAAAATATGTTAACATTACATAACTGTGTCTATAAGTATTCAGCAGTACATGTCTGTTTCTATAAATATATAGTAACACTTGTCCCTGGATTAGAACCCCAGTCTGTGTGTGGCAAAATGAACAACATACACATCATTTATCAAACTGAGCTACTGAGCCACTGCTGTGTGTTGATTGAATGATATAGGCCTAGAGCTCACCTGGTGACAAAGTCTGACCTGGTAACATAAGTAGAGTGTCACACAAGAATGCAGTGACAGTTAAACACACATGCATGAGATTCATGCATGACAGAGATGGTAGGTGAATTGATAGAAGGTGAACTGTGTATCAATACTTGGAATGCAGGTGTACACATTTAACCCTTAGTGGATGGGATTGTGTGTGATGTGTACAGGCCATATTGGGGTGCTGGATTGCCTACCTGATCCAAATATAGTTGCAGATGGTATATTAGCAGTCTACAGCTATTACAGTTTCATACTTGCCTGCATCAGCATAACTGCATTCAGGAATGCATATAGCTGAAATGCAAAGGTTAACACAAGACAATCCTGAGAGAAACACACTATAAAACCTTAAACATTACTATTCTACATTCAGATCTTAGTGCAGAACAAATATCATAATGCATTAAATTCTCTAGTACAGCGCTACAGCTACACTTTAGCAAAACAGTTCTTTATCGGCCAACCTTCAGTCACTTCATGGTATAATACACATGTTTATGTCAAAACAGTTGTTATAATCAATTTCTTGACCAACAGCCCAGAATACACACAACATTTGGAACAACACACCTTTATTAGTGGTGACATGAAACAGTTATTGGTATATATCAGTCTTTTTGTTGAACACTTTAAATAATGCAGATGTTGAAAGACAGCTGATGTTCATCGTGTTTCACTGTTGCAGTCATTACTGTTGGGTTAACCTGCTGGCAGGCTACCCGCAGTCGGCCAGAATTCCAAAGTCTAGGTCCGGCATCGGTTGCTGTCGGCCAGAATTCCAAAGTCTAGGTCCGGCATCGGTTGCTATCGCCTCTTCCCTGATGTCATTGCGCCAGGGGTATAAAAGATGCAGCCAATGCCATCTTCAGTCTTTCTTACCGTGCGGTGCCCGAAGCAAAAGCAGTTCGCAAGTGCCGGTCGGCCGACTCCTGAGATTTTCCCAAATGAATTTCAGATCCAAAGTCTTCATTAAAGCTAAGTACCCCATTGGGGAAACTTTTTTCTTGCTCCAGACCGATGTCAGGAAAAAGTTAACAATTGTATTTCTTGTGGGAAGCAAATACCTCATAAGGATTATCATTCTTACTGTATTCCTTGCCTAGGCCCTGATCATAACGTTGCTAGCTGTCGGTTTTGTGCTAGATTCAACAAACGCACTATTAAGCGTTGGTTTGATTTTGCTTATCATTACTTTGGCTGAAAATTCAATTACATAATGCCGTCAGAACAGCCGATGACCGGAGTTTCTAAAATACGCAAGGAAAAAGAGAAGGACAGGCATCCGAGATCCAAAACCAACGACGAGGCTTCCGTTAAGCTAGTCACCGGTTCGCCGGTTCTCAGTGAGGTGCTTTTGCAGCCCCTGACACCCACTACCTCAGAGCCACAGGCCACTGACGACTCCCACGTGGAGCCAGCTAGGCCTCTGGATACTCAGGGTATTGGACACTTGGAATTCATTCCCTCAGATGGGTCCGGAGCCACTGAGCAGGCATCGGCTTTTGAGGGTGTTTAAAGACCTACACAGCTATATGTAAAGCCTACTTCAGCTTCAAAAGCAAAGAATACAGCAGCTTTAAAGACAAAGAAACAAGTACAGCATTTTCCAGGACAGACTTCCATGCCTAAGAAACAGATGCTCAAAATAGCCGAAGACCTTATTACCTTGATCAGAGTTTCCCATCCTCCTCCTGACATGAGGCCTAGGCAAGAGACAGACTATGACTCTTCAGATCAGGTTTCTATTTCCTCTGACTCCTCTTCTGTACAGGAATACTCCCTTCCTCCCTATGAGTATTCTGATGCTGAAGAATCCATTCCTTCAGCCTCTCCTCCTGAGGATTATTCTTTTGGGGAAACCCTGCATACCATGAGGGAGCACCTCCACTGGGAGAGCCAAGATTACTCAGAATCAAAGAAAAGGCTTAGAGATTTTGTTTTACTTCCTCAGCACAGGCCTCTTGCTATTTCCCCTGTGCTACACATTGTAGATGATGTATTTTCAGAGTCCGGCTTTTCTCCAGACTCCTTACCTCCAGCTCCTGTTAAACCAGACAGATACTACAGGGTTCCTGATTCACATAAATTTCTTTATAAAAACCCTGCTGCTGACCCAGAAACTATTTCTCAGGGTCCCAAGGGGGCTACGGCTGCTACTGCAAAAAAACCCTGTCCCTTTTGACAGGGATTCAAGGGCACTAGACAGATGGGGGAAAAAGGTTTATACTTCTGCTACTTTGGCTGTGAGGGCTTTAAATTGTCAATTTCATATGATTAAATATCAGCACTAATTCTGATTGTACAGAAAATAAAGAAATACAGGATTTATTGCATGCAACTGAACAAGTGGGAAAGCATACGTTGCAATGTGGTTTTGATTCTCTGGAGGCCTCCTGCAGGGCCGCAGTTTTGGGTTCTGTCATTAGGAGGCATGCTTGGTTAAAGGAACAAAATCTGCCTGATCATGTTAAAGCAAAATTATTAGATGCTCCATTACAGCATGATACTTTATTTGGTGTTAAAGCAGAGGAGGTTTTGAAGAAAATGGAGGACAAAGCGAAATCTATGCAAACAGTAAAGAATTTCTTACAGGTTCAGCCACCAATATTTAGCAGGAACTGGCCTACAAAGAATTGGTCCTTTCCAGTTTCAGATAGGCCACAAAGAGGCAGATACAGATGCCCCAAAGGCAGCTCCCAGCCCCATGGCTCATACAGGCCTAAACAGTTTGGCACTTCTACCTCAAAAGTGGAGAAGACAAAGCACAGCCATACAGGAAACAGTCCCAATGACTTGCCTCTGCCAGCACCAAGCACTTATCATCTTGCACCCCCCTTAGGGGGAAAACTAGCACTTTTCTCTCAAAATTGACACATGATCACCCAGGACAAATGTGTATTGCATATAGTGTCCCAGGGCTACAGGTTTCATTTTCACACCCTGCCAAAGGCAAAAGGTATGCCAAACCTGCCACACAATCAATGGGCAGAGGCACAAGTTTCGTCCCTTATGCAAATGAGGGCCATTCAGCAAGTACCACAGCAAGAGCAGGGAGAAGGATTTTACTCAAGACTTTTCTTGGTTGCCAGAAAGGACAAATCCTGGAGACCAACACTGGACCTGTCTTTCCTAAACACATTTCTGGACATTCCAAAATTCAAAATGTTAACTCTGCAGTAGTTTCTGCCCATGTTGGGCAAGAAGGCTTGGCTTGTAACTTTGGACCTAAAAGAGGCATACCTGCATATACCAATCAGACAATCTTGCAGAAGATACCTCAGATTCATAGCTGGCTCAATGCACTACCAATTCTCTGCACTGCCCTTTGGCTTTTTTTACTGCACCCAGGGTCTTCACAAAATGCCTGGCACCAGTAATTGCATTTTGCAGACAAAGAGGAATTCAAATTTATCCTTACTTGTACGACTGCCTTACACAAGCAGAGAACAAGGACACTCTACTAAAGCATCTGGCATTCGTAAAAAGATTATTAACTTGCCTAGGGTACACAGTAAATGAAAGGAAATCAAAACTAGTACCCTCTCAAGAGATAATATTCCTTGGTGCAAGCTTAAATACAACTGCCCAGATGGCTTATCTCACGCCAGACAAACAAAGGCAACTAACTTCTTACTCCAAAATGTTGGCAACAATGACCCAGTTATCTGCAAGAAAAATTCTGCAGGCCTTGGGCTTCATGGCATCCTGCATTCTGCTAATTCCATATGCCAGACTGCATATGAGGAAACTTCAATGGTAAGTGTCTGGACTCAACATTGTCAAAGCCTGGAAACATTAATTACCCTCATTCCTTGCCTGCAACAGGAGTTTTGATGGTGGGTTCATGCCTGTCACCTTAACAAGGGACAGTCATTCACTCTATTCACAGCCAGGCAGTCAATAACAACAGATGCATCAGATTATGCCTGGGGAGCACACATGGCAGGAAAATGTATTCAGGGCACATGGTCCACAAGCCAAATGCATCTACATATCAATCAAAAAGAGATGCTAGCTGTTCAGAATGCCCTGACAGCTTTCAAGAATCTACTCCATCCAGGACAACTACTGATAAGGACGGACAATACTACAGTCATGAGGTACATAAACAAGCAGGGAGGCACACATTCCTACCCCCTCTGCAGACAAGCCATGCCTTTGTGGAACTCAGCATTGACTTATCAAGTACACCTGCAAGCACAATTTGTGCCAGGAAAGAACAATACTCTGGCAGACAAACTAAGCAGAAACCTTACGGATCCCCACAAGTGGAAACTGGACCCACAAGTCTTCAGCATGATAACAAAGGAATGGGGATGCCCAAACATAGATCTATTTGCCTCCCCTCACAACTGCCAACTACAGAAATTCTGCACAAGGACTTATCACAAGCAAGCATGGAAAGTGGATGCTCTGTCATTCAGCTGGAAACGTCTGGAGAAGCCAAGAATGATTCTGATTGCCACAGACTGGCCACGCCAGCACTGGTACCCAATCCTAAAAGGCTTGTCTCAAGGCCCAGCCTGGACATGCCTCTAATTTCTCACTTACTGACCCAGCAAAACAATCAGATTCTGCACAGTCAACTCAGGACCCTAAATCTGGCAGCATGACGGATAATGTAACCATTCAAAGCACACCTCTCTCTAAAGCAGTACTGGATGTTATTTTGGAGGCCAGGAGGCCCAGTACCAGAAAATCTTATGCAGAAAAATGGAAAAGATTCTGTGCTTGGAACCAGGCACAAGGAATTGACACACTGGTACCAAACATTCCTCAGATTTTATAATACCTAACTGAGATGCTGGAAAAAGGCCTATCCTTTTCATCAATTAAAATTCACACCTCTGCCATTTCGGCTCATTACAATACGGAACCTCCTATTTTTTCCCATCCATTGATAAGACAGTACCTCAGAGGGGTCAAAAACATAAGACCTCCAAGGAGAGCCCCAATACCTGCATGGAGCCTCAATTATGTCTTGGAAAAACTCACACTGCTGCCTTTTGAGCCAGCCAATACAGCTGATATAAAGTTTTTATCTTGGAAAACAGCTCTGCTCCTAGCAATAACCTCTGCAAGATGAGTTTCAGAGTTACAGGCACTCATGGCTGTGGAACCTTTCATTATTTTCCATCCAGAAAGGGTTTCTCTAAGGACGAACCCAACATTTATGCCTAAGGTAGTGTCCAGTGTGCCCCTTAACCAAACCATTAATTTGCCTACCTTTTATCCAAACCCACAGGATAAGGGTGAGACACTTCTGCCTTTCTTGGACATACACAGACAACTACGCTTCTACTTGGACAGAACTAAAGCTTTCAGAAAAACTGAGCAACTTTTACTGGCATATGCTTCAGGATCTCAAGGAAAGCCTATCTCAAAACAGTCTATTTCAGAATGGATAGGCCACTGCATTCATTTCTGCTACTCATAACATGGCAAATCAGTGCTCAAGGGCATTAGGCCTCATTCTACCAGGGCAGCAGCCTTTCTCAGAGGAATACCAACCAAAGACATTTTGGAGGCTGCAACTTGGAGTTCAGTGCACACTTTTACAAAGCACTACCATTTACCTCTCTACTCTAAATCCAGAGCAGGCTTCGCCACTGCAGTTCTGCAAGGATGTATAGCCTCTCCTAACCCTATTTAGGCCCAGCCACCCAGCCTTTGCTTTGGGATTCAACCAACAGTAATGACTGCAACAATGAAACATGATGAACATAGTACAGTTGTGTACCTACCATAAATGTAGATGTTCGAGTGTATTCACTGTTGCAGTCCAGGTTACCCACCCTCCATCCCCCTTTCTTTGCTGGGACTTACCTATGCTTCTCTATCTTATACAACCTATGTGGTGTATTTGCTTGTAGATGAAGGAAATGTTTATTTTACTGCATGCTTAATTATTGGCATAATATTTTTAGCCTACCATTTTGGAGGCACCTGACATCTGGGGCAAGAAAAACTGAAGAAAATGGCATCAGCTGCATCTTTTATACCCCTGGCGCAATGATGTCAGGGAAGAGGTGAAAGCAACTGATGCCGGACCTAGACTTTGGAATTCTGGCTGACTGCGGGTAGCCTGCCAACAGGATAACCCAACAGTAATGACTGCAACAGTGAATACACTCGAACATCTACATTTATGGTAGGTACACAACTGTACTTTATTCCACCATGTATGCAGTACTAACTTTACTTCCTTAACAATTTGACTGCAGTTGTACTTTATTTCCTGAAAACTATGAATGCACTTCATTTATTCCCCTTCACCTTATGAATGCAGTTGTACTTTATTACCAGAACATTACTAATGGTACAGTATACACTTGTTATTCCTTAACATTATTAATGCAGTAGTAACTTTCTTTCCTTCACATTAGCAGGTTTCATGCTTTCATCTATATTGAACTGCTCCTGGAATTACTCACTTATATCAGTCCAGATCTATGAACACATTCATTGCAATACACTCAAAACAGAATAGACCTACTGGCAGCTACTACTCTAATCTTTCTTAATTATATTACTATATATTGTAGGATATATCTGTAATCACCACACATTTGGCTAACCCTGGCCTGGTGCCCTGCATGGGCCTCTAGGGTTGCAAGCTCTCTCACTTGCAGCTGTGGGGAGAGAAACACACCATTATGTGTACCTGTCTATCAGATATTCATACTAGACTTTGGTAAATCAATGCTTCCTATACTTACAAACCTATGGGGCATTGTCATTCCAAGCATCTTGGATCCATTGGGCCAAGAGGTCCCCGTTTCTATGCTTCAAATCATCATAGTGGTGATGCACCTGCTCACCTGCGTTGGGGATACCAGTTGCACTTGCGAGGACGGTGCCAGATAGTCCCAGGCCTCTGATTTGTTTTCCAACCCCTGGCACTGGCCCTGCAGCAGCTGGAAGTCATGGTCTTTCACAAAGACCCCAACCATGACGCTGGACTCCAACATGCCCCACCTCTGCACCCGGAAGTGCACACTTTCTCCAACTCCTGCCATAGTTCCTGCACGGGTCAAACTCCAAAAGGTTATGGCTGTATTCCTGCCTGTTCAGCTTAAAAAAGGCTGTTTTCTCACCCTTTACTGCCACTGGACCATTTTCAAAAATAGTAAGAGAAACATAGCACCTCACAAATCAGCTAAGCTTAGCAGAGCAGTGCTTAAACTGGCATTGTTTAGCAGTACCCAAAACAGCTAAGTGGAGCTGTGCATTGCTATGTACTGCTAAAACGCGTCCTGTTTAAGCATTGCTTGGCTGGGCTTAGCAGAACTTAGCTAAGGGCAAACCAAATTTTATTACAAATATACAAACCATATATTGCAATTAATTGTTCATTAATGATAATTTATTATTATATGTATCTCTTTTACTTTATATTACCTAACCTTATGTATTTTAATTACATTATTTTGGAGTTTGACTTTAATGTATTGGACACTTGTGTGTAACTGGAGCTTTTCCCCTTGAGACTTCACCAAAAATGGGCTTCTGGCCCAGCTGGACTAAACCGATTAACAAATGTCAATATATACATAATTAAAAAAATAAATTGTTAAAACAATTTGCTATCGCATGCAAAAGCTGAATGGCCTGTCTGTTTATTAGAACCATGCATCTCCTGTACACAAAGCTGAAACTCTAACCATTCCACTACTGTGGCTATTATAACTACAGCTATACATTTCTATATAGATCTCAATTACATTTATGAACTGCTGGGCACCATGCCACACTATGCAAACCTGCTCAACTATGCTTAAACATGACCTTTTACATTAAATTAAAAGTATTTGTTTTTTGTTTTTAAATGTCTGGCATGCATGCATTGCTAAATGCAGCACTGCACCTCACAAAAAAAAAAAAAAGAAGAAATAACATTTTACTTTTACATTTCAGTGCCATTCGGCACTTTAACAGTGCAGGGGGTGTGTTGCTCATCTCCAGACACTGTAACACACCCATACACTGATTCTGTAACCATGATACACAGCTCTCTCTCATTAGCACATCTTCATTAATATGCAAGGCTTGCTGCTGAGGGGGAGCTGCAGACACAGCCACAGTACACTTCATGTAGGCTTCCCACTATCAAATCCCCACCTAACTATTTTACTGTCCTTAGGGTTTAATTCATACTGGTTTACTGTTAACATACTTTCTGGTATGTTACATAATGTTCTGTTACACATAATATACATGAATATGTATTTGGATTAATAAATATTGTTATGATCCATTCTGTTAATACTAGCATTGGATTGGTTAATATTAAATTTATAACAACTTTACTTTATAACTACTTTACTACAGTGCATCAAGGTCGGCCAGTTCCTTGTGATCTGCCTACCTTGCCTCCTCTGGCCATGGCACTGGATCCCAGCACATCTGGAACCCAGTCAGGTTGTACCGCCTCTGCTGCCCCTGTGCTACCTGCATCATTGGGTAGTACCACCCCAAGGAACAGGGACGGCCCTCCTCTGGGAGCAGTGGTAGAAAGGGAGTTGTCACCCATGATGAACTGCCAGGTTTGGTGCCCAGGATCATCTTCTATGAGTTTGCATGATGTCTGCACTGGATGTAGCACATGCTGGCCACCCTTGTGGGACAGGCTTGCCCCACAGCCCAGTCTGCACCACTGCCACACTCAGGGCAGGGATGGAGCAGTGTTGACAGTCCCATAGGTGGGGATAAGAGTCATGGTGTACCTTGTGGGGGCACATTGGACTGAGATTCTAGAACATCCTCCCCATCCAAGGTGTTTACCCCCTTTTCTGTCACATACCACCCTTGTCTGCTGTCTTCTCTGTCTTGTCTGTCTGCAAAAAGCTTCCTCACCTACCCAACTTAACTCCTGCACACATACCTATGTCCCTCCCCCAAAATTCCACTCACACCTTAAAAAAAAATGGGCACCTGTTCCAAATAAAAAATTTCATCCCATACATAGCTCTCCATTTTGCATGTGTCCATTGGACACACATAATTTGTGTCCAATTGGCTTAACAACACAATTATGTTGTCCTCACCTCTCTGTCTGTCTGGGTTAGCATCCAAAGTCATCTACAAATTCTGTCAAAGTGCACAGTTTTTGCTGTACAAGAAATGTATATCTATGGTTCTATCCTACACCCTTCCTGCGCATACCTACCTGCCTTTTACTATGTTTTCCCCCCGGCTTGCATTCCACTTCACCACTTGCTTATCTCCCCATTTTTCTTTTCTTTATATTTTTTAGTGCAGTGCTGCACGATGCCCCATGTCATGCAGCTTCACTAAACTTAGCTAAATGGAGCTATACCGATATATGTGTTTCAAATAATAAACATGTACAAAATGAACACCCGCCCCCTACTTTGAACCAATGACTATCACACTTTTATGGTGCTACATTAATCTGCCATGCCACACAGCTGTTAATTAAAACAGGTGGTTTAAGTAAAACATAGTAACTGCAGGTTACAGTTATTAAACATGTTTCAGAAGTGCTGCGCATCACGCCACATTGCGCAAAATTGTTTAAAGAGTAATGCAAAAGTTTGGATTGCACCTTGCAGTCTGGTGCAGGAGTACACTACTAGAATGTCAAAAACACAAGAATGGATGTAAGTGATGTCTCTAATAGCAGGTAAATGTCCCCATTTTATCACCAACATTTACAAGTACTCCTGCTAAGGAATAAGTGGCAAAATGCATGTACAGCAGATATACATTCATATAAAGCCAAGCACATAACGATGGCTGGAAAAAAGGTATGTCCCAGCCTCTATGTGTGTACTTATTTCTTGCAAATACACCTGCTGTAACAGTGACTCAGTAGCTCAGTATGTTAAATGGGTTCAAATCTAATGGTGTGTATCATTTAAATAACATTACTATGAAGCCACCAATTAATCACTGAGTCATGCACTCTTTATCCACACAATACATTACAAATTAAATATCTGCTTGTCACTGATGGAAGTCATAGGCCTGCAAATGGGAACACACTTCACATATCCCTATTGCAAAACTACAAGTGCATAAAGTGTCACATCATACATTAATATGCATTCACAGAGGATTTTAACTCAGGCAATGCAAATGAGGCCCACTACTATCAGAGTGCAGTACACAATCCTTTCAAACTCACAATGCAGATTAGCACAGCTGCACAACTAACATACGCATATGACGCCCCTGCTTGTAATAAGGACTACCAGTATATACATTCTAAATCTTCTTCTTCTTTCAGCTTTCCCAGTTAGGGGTCGCAATAGTGGATCACCTGTCTGCTCATGTTTGGCAGTGTAGTTTTACGGTGTCAAGTTGCCAGCTCAGCGCTCAACCTTCAACAGAAGGCACATACATGCATGCACTCACACCTAGGGTCAATTTAGAATGTCCAGTCCACCTACAGCATTTCTTTGAGATGTGGGACAAAACCGGAGCACCCACGTGGCCACAGGGAGGACATGCAGACTCCACACGAAGACACCCCAGCTGAGGATTGAACCAGAGAACCTCTTGCTGTGAGGCAACAATGCTAACTGCTGCACCACCGCGGCCACCCATATACATTCTAAATGCACATTCCAAATGAGTAACAGACTGCAATATCTGGCCTGACAGTTGCTCAAATGGTGGACATAATGTTATGTTTATCCCCTATGTTGCTCAAGGACACAAGAAATATGTAGCCTATAACAAGGACTGCCAGCATATACATTCTAAATGCACATTCCAAATGAGTAACAGACTGTAATATGTGGCCTGACAGTTGCTCAAATGGTAGACATAATGTTATATTTATCCCCTATGTTGCTCAAGGTCACAACAAATATGTAGCCTACTACTCTGTGAATGATAACATTGCCCAACATTCTTACCTTAAACACATGCCTTAATTAGAGTGGAATGGGTACCCTCACTCTGGCTCTGCCTCTACTACAAGGCTGCCACAGCTGCGACAGTTACTTCTACAGCATGTTGTCCTCCAAAGTGTTCACACTCTGTGCCTAGGCCTATTAACTGCAGCAGCAGCGGCAGACTGTACAACACACATTTCTATGTAATAGTAGCATCTACAGACCTACTCTCTGTGATGGCATACTCTCCTCACCCCAGTAATGTCCAGCACAACATATCAGAATGGGCTTATAATCTACATGGAGGCCTTATATCTTATACAGTGGTTGCATGTCATTGGTTGATGATACTGCAAATGAGCTGTGTTGCCCGCAATTAGTATTTCAGAACCACAGAGTAGTTAAGAGACAATCACGTGCTAATCAGAAGCATGTGAAAAGGCAAATATGCTTTATGAGACTTTCTGCACAGAGAGCACGCATTTACAAAAACCTAAGTATCACCACATATCAATAGAGATGTTTTGCACTCCAACAGTTATGCAACCTTTTTGTTTACAACAGGATACAGATGTGTGAATATACTTACAGGGAATAGGGGTTACAACATTAAGCCTTTCTTAGAACCATGAAAATAACATGTCATTGATATCCAGATTTGTTACACTTACAAAGGACATACAATACATCGAGGGTGGAATGCTTTTTGTCTATGTGGCACAGTAGCCTCTTGGGACTGTCCCTTTACAGTGATTGTAATAGCAGACTGCTATTTTTTTGGCACTGTTGTTTTGACATATTATTAGGGGGGTTGCCCCTATGGAATACACTACAATAAACTCCAGTGCTGGGTGTATGATCATAGAGCAGTATCTGTCATGGCACAGATGAGAATAGCTGACTTTCACTAGTGTCTTAGTTGTATCCACACACTTTGTATGTTTGCACACTGTGAAATATGACATGTCTGAGCAAGCATTGGATACTGCCATCCATTCTGTTCTTGCTGTATCTCTACATAGTGTAACTCCACATATGTGATCCTGACGTGTTCCCATTCTGTCTTTGAAGACACATGTATCCAAGATGTCAAGCACCTTTCATGGATGCGGAGAATGAGATTATACTTGAAGGCCTCTGGCAACACCATGAACTCCTACTGTCCAGGGGAAGGCAAAATGGGGAACAGTGGGCAGCACTGTCGGCTGACCTTGTCCATGACATGAATTCTGCAGGTAATCAGAGCAGGACATATGAGCAGGTTCAACACTGTGCAATAGACATGATCAATGCTGCACGCAGAAGAACAGCAGATGTAGCCAGGGATAATAGCACTACTGGTGGAGGCCCTGCAGATGAACAACCACTGTCAGCCACTGAGGAATTCCTGGTGAACCTAAGCACACACAACAGCTCTCAGACATCCATTACATTATACAATGTGGATGTAGGTGCCACAGTTTCCATGGCTGCGGAACATGCAGGTAAGCTTAGTTTGATCAACATTGCAATACTGTAGCATTCAGTGTGTCAGATTGTACATAGTCTTACCTGAGTTTCAGGTCTGTGTTCTTTGTGGGGGGAAGGGTTTAACTGCAGTTTGACTTTCCTGCTTGGATGTTGACTGATATAATAATTAACATAGTAGCTACTGTAAATGTCCGATATATGGACGTTTTATCTTGGTGTGGTACAACATGTGGTGGTACAGACATTACTTCTCCCTCTACTTTACACAGGTCCAGCAGATATTAGACAAGGTCATGGTCCTGCTCCTGGTCAGCATAACACAGTTTTATTATGGATGTAGGTTTACTGCAATGCAATTCCTAAAGTGTCATCCCAGGGCTGCTGCCTGGAGTGCTGTACTGTCAACATGATTGCCAACTGCACAGATATTTTATGACTGTGCACATGTTACAGTCATATGTATACCTTGTAGGTGTCACCACACTGATAGATGTGACAATATTGTCAGGACATTGCCATATGTGTCAACTGTGCAGAGTCTTCACAAATGTCAAAAGTGTACCTCATTTTTGCTGATGATATTACTGTGTACAGAGCTTTTATTTACAAGTAACTACAGATGTTTGTGGGGATTGTAATACCCTCTTGTCTGACTACATGTGGTTGGGGTTACAACAAATCTGTAATAGAGTCAACAGTGTATAGAGCTGTACATTTATTGCAATATAGCACTGCAGAGCATAATAGTGCAAGTATTAATGTGCTGCTTTTTCCTCTCTTATCACAGGTGACCAGGGGGGTTGGTCTCTGTCCCCTACACAACATGATGTCAGTGTCTCTTCAGACTCTGATGATGGTGGCCACAGTGAGGCACAGAAGGGGCTTTCCAAGGGCTGAATATGCCCCAGAAGTTGACATCACTCTTCCGCCCTCATTGTTACCACACACAGTCAGTATGCCTACACATACCCATCCCCAGAGGCCACAGATATTGGACAGTCAGAGGGTGGGGACATTGAACACGAAAGTGTGGCAACTATGGCACCAGTGAGTGTAGACACTGGCCGTAGCCAGACAGTTGGCAAGGTTCCACATAGGCAGATTTCTAGGAGTGCACATAGGAGGCCTGCTGTTCTTCCACTACCGGTTGTAGGTGTCACATCACAGTTCACTCAGCATATTTTTCAGGCCTTCATGGAGGCACATGTGCATTCTGAAAGAAACTCCAGATGTATACTCAGTGTTATGGATGCAGCACAGTCTGACACCTGTGACTGCGTCGACCACATTGATGACACCCTGTATCTATTCACTGATGCAGTGGACAGAAGGTGGGCCAAGAAATTTTCTGCCTTGGAACACACATTGTCTGTGCTGGAATGTGTGGTTGGAGTTGAGCTTCGGCCTCATGGATGTAGGTCAGCATACCCATCTGCTGAGAATCCACATGGCCATGCACAATCACGCTCTCATAGTGGCAGTACATCCAGCGCTACAGAGGGGAATGTGCTGTCCACACCAAGATGTGGCAGACCATGGATTTATGGTCCTGTGCATTCCTGTAGAGGACATGGTCCCAGAAGACAGCAGTCACTAGCACTGCTTCTGACCTTGGGCATGGAGGTGCCAGTGCAACTCCTGGCACAGCCAGTTCCTGTGTTTAGGCCTAGAGACAGTGAACTGTCAGCTGTACCATGCATGGTTCAAATCTGTCCAACATACGCACATGTAGGGCTAGCACTGAGCTTGGCTGTGTGCACCCACACATTCATACACCACTGTCAAATGCAGATCACATACAGACGCACACAGCACAATTCCATTGTCCACCTTGCCTGCTTCCCTTCCTGACTGACACACACATGCTGTCAACCTTTTGGGTCAGCCTAGGCTTCCTACACTCCTACACAACACCCTGTGAAGTGATTATACCTGTGCTACATCCCTGTCATTCTCATTATTGATGCAAGGAAATAAAGCTATATGTCTGATGCACAGGATGACTATATAAATTAAAATGTATTTATGTAATGCATTGTGTAACCAGGCCACTTGTAGTGGTTACTGACAGATACTGTATGCTGACATTTGTGATGAGTAAGCCACATAATTTCATATACCTTATGTTGTATGATTTTGTAATGGCTGTGTACTTACACAATGAATGGTGTGTCACAGAGCTGGTTATGTTTCTGTTTTAAGATTCATTTGGAGACATCTATGGATATACAGCAGCAAGACAACTGTAGACATCACAGCACAGGATAGACTGTCTTCACAGAAGAAATATGTCCACAGCAAGCTACAGCACTATAGGTACATGGCTCCATACATCCATATAGGTGTAACAGGCTAACAAGGAGAATGGCCTCATGCATCATACTTTTTCATCCCTAATCAGAGAAAAGGTTTGATATCCCTGATAGATATCACCAGGGTGTTGGTAGCTATTGCATCTACAAGCTGTGGTGCTGGGGATGACCCAACTTTATATTTCCTGTGCACAGTACAGATATTTGTCTGACAGAAGCTATGATCATCATGCCCTGCATCTCATAGTGTAAACTGAAAATGATGTGTGTCACAGCAGGTTTGTGCTTCACATGCATGGGGGCCTGTTACGTATAGAATGTACTGTCCATGTGACAAACCTGTCTCTCCAACATGTATTTATACCACAGTGATGGTGTAGGTGTGTATGTCAGGTAAGACATGTGTTAGACTTGTCATGGATACGCAGGAGGTACACAGTGGAATCTGACACCTCCCTGTATGGCAGACATACACATCCCCTACAAAGCATTTATGAGCCAGTTTACACATGTACTGTCATGACATGGACTCCATAGGACATATTAACTGCAATGTGTATTGCGGTACCATGGAACCTGTGTGGCTGCTACAGTTGTAGGATATGCCTGTGTAGTGACAAAGCAAGGGTGCCATTGTACACAATGATAGGTGTGATACACAATGATAGGTGTGATGAGTCCCACCTTCAGTATGGCAATGACAGTCTGGGAGTTGCATCACAGACCTGTCTGTTTATGATGTACAACACTGAATGCATCCCCACATCTCACCGACCATTCAAAGTCAATGGCTACATTTCTCCCTGTGTCCATATGTCTGTGATTAATGGCTCAACTGTGTGCGGCATGTGGTCACTACTATATTTCTCATGGGTGGATGACTTTTCAAAGGATAATATTGTGCAGACATTGTCCTTTAGTATTTGTCATTGTTCAGACCGCAACTGAATATATTTCACAGGCCATCTTGGTTAACTGTTGGTTGTGTGTGGGATTCATTGACAGCTCTTGATATGTAATGACCTGCTATGTAGCCAGTCAGAAGGTACTGACAGTGGCTGTGACTGCAGAGAGGGAATGGCTAGAAGGGGTATACCATCAATGATGTCTGGGGATATCCACTGGTGACTGACATCATTGCAGCTTAGGTCTCCGAATGGTATCTTCCCAGATTATGACTGTCAGCTGACATAACAGTCAGTAGATAACCTACACAGTTTCCAATAAGGCCTGCTGGCCTAATATTGTCAAACATCTTATCAGGCTATTGTAGGTAGAGTGAGTAATATCAAAGTCATCCACTACATAGTGTAACACTCAATGGGTCCACCAGTTGGAGTCGGTAGGCATGATGTGGCCTTGAGAATAAAAAACGGTGTGTGGTCCAGTGTCAGTAGGTGTACGACAGTGTTATGCTCATATCCATGCTAACTCCTTATATGGCATTTCATGTCACATGACTCAAAGATCTTGGGACAGTGCTTGGCACTACATGCTAGTTGTCCTTTGTGCAACTAATTACTGCAGTTGCTTCCAGCATGTTCCAAGAAGAGAGTCATCCAAGGTGTATGTATAGAGTGCAGACAAACACATTAGTGAAATGTAATATGTATAGCGGATGAAGATATGGTGGGGGTTTTACACAGGTATTCTGCAGTTGGACCCTAACCAAGTGGTGTGTACTGGAAGGGGCCCAATTACTTTGTGAAGACTGTAGAAAACAGGGGAATCCACAGAATTGTTGTTGCCTGACAACTACTAATGCTGGTCTCACTGACACCACTCTCACATAGGATATCATGCTCATTTTCTGTCATCACACACAAAACAGTACTATGAAGCCCATGATGACAAGCAGGACACAGCCTGTTTGTTCACCCACATAGCTGTACCACATCATGAAAGGCTTTGTGGGCTTCATATACCCTTTTCCAAGTAGATGCCTTAATTAGCAACCTGGGAAATCAGTTGACTTTTGCATGTGTTATGCCATCTGTTCCAGGGTTTGTGGTATGTCACTAGGTAACTGACAAGAGCGGGATTAGTAGCACTGCTGTAGCACCACAATATAATGTCCAATGTCCAATGACATAGATGTCCAGTCCTGCTGTAACAATCAGCACAATGGTGGTGAGTCATCGAAGGTGAAACTTTAACAGCACTTCATGCATCCTGCCCTTCAACAGATCACTGGTGCATATCTGAATAACATGGCTGTGAGGCCTACTGCAGTGGACTGGCCACCTTTGGCCAATGTGTGCCCACGTGTCATATGTCATACTGTACAGTTATGTACTTAACACATGTCTGTGCTCCCACATCATATCACACAACAGCCAGTGTGCTGTCTAGTTGCTTGATAGGCATCATATGCTTGCCGGGCCAATGAAATGTCAACAAAATTGAACAAGTCCACTATGCATAGTTGCATGGGCATCCACAATATCACTGCAAGGTGTGCCCACAAACACTGTATATCAGGCTTTCAAACCTAAGGGTGTGCAGAATGACCCTACCTTTGCAGGACCTGCTGTTGAGATGTTGGGAGTTTCCCCACCCCTCTACTCCTATGACACAGAAACACAACGTGTAACAGATGTGACTGCATATCAAGCCTTGCTGCCATGATGTCTCCAACAGCAGTCATTACATATGGCAATGACCATTATGCCAACATTCACAGCTCACATTCTGCACCACCTACACCCATATCACACACACCTGCATGTGTGCAGCTCCTTACCAAACACATTGCCAAACAGACATATCAGAACATCCTGCCTCTAGATTGCACAGTACACATAATATTGCATGCACCACTCTCTCACTGGTCAAACACCCGACAAAACACAAAATCACACCTCATAGTCAGTCATGATTGCATTGTAAGACACATTGATGTCTGTGTCAAGTGGCTACATATGGGTCAGGTCACAGGTAGCTGCCTGTGAGTTGAAACAATAGGCCTTACTATACATTGCCACAAATCAAGAGATATCAGTGAACATAATGTTGACATCATAGTTCCTGCAGGTGTCTATGACTAGGGAAATACATCACTGTCTTGTATGCAGACACATGACTCTGCTTAGCCACTCTGTGTCTCTTGCAGGTATATGCATACCCTCCTGCTGCAGTTGACACTCACCTGTGATGATGGCTCCATACACATGTAAATTGATGAATGTCAATAATTGCTTTAGTGTGTGGTATCACTGTCAACGGTTCTACTACATGTCTGCCTGGGATGCCTTGCTCAACAGACATCAATGCTTCACCATTAATGGTGTTCATGTCTCACCCCTGAGATTTGGACTTATGGCCATGGCTATTGACACTCCTACAATGGATCTTAAATGCACTATTCAGGGAAAAGTTGGCAATGAGAACACCATTTTTATACAACATCATGGTTATCCTGCTAAACAGTTGGTACGGTAAAACTGAACCCCACTCTGTGAAATATGTCCCCACCCTGGATTATGCAGGTATGTGTTCAGTCAAAGACATCTGGTTCAAGACTATGGTCAGTACCACAGCCATACCAGGCTACATGTCCATCCACATCTTCACACCTCAAAAGGACAATGCTCAAGGTAATGCTCAAGGTAATGCAGATGGTGTATACATAGATACACATCAACATTTTTGTGAAACACTGTGATTTCCTGGAGACAGCTGAGGTGCCATTCAGTACTGAGAAGTCACATAATCAAGCAATAGCTGGCTACAGGAGCAGCTCCATGTATCCAGACACCCACTGTGCATATTTGTATGTACATGTGTCTACCAAGATATATCAGTACACCATGTTGTGGGGTGGCATTAAGTGGCCATCAGCTATGTTGCTTAGTTGTGCTGCAGCTCACTTGCCCAAAGGTTAGTCTATGTGCTTAACTACAATGTCCTAGAGCAGTGCCGTGACATGCCCCCAAGTGGAACCAACTTATTGCAACATGCGATTACCAATATGGGTGACCACTACAGCCCCCCAATATGAGGTCCTCTCTGGTGGGATTTCACCACAGATCAGTGTCATTAAAACTACCTCCCCATTTCAGACAATACAGATGTATATTTCAACAAAGCCATTTTGTGTGTTACAGTCACTGACATCTGTCCATTTTTCTGCTGTCCTCCACTTCACTCAAAATGTCCATGCCATTCTCAAGCTGTCTGATGTAATTAATATGTGACAGAGGTTTATAATGATACACCACACACTGACTGACAGTCTGTG
This sequence comes from Protopterus annectens, assembly GCF_019279795.1. Classification (NCBI taxonomy): domain Eukaryota; kingdom Metazoa; phylum Chordata; order Ceratodontiformes; family Protopteridae; genus Protopterus; species Protopterus annectens. The sequence goes on from NC_056742.1 coordinate 189,045,514, forward strand.
AAAACACCAATATAATAATGCCTCACATGCAAAAGTTGAGGATACTTCCAGATTTGAACTATCAACAGCATCACCCATGCTAACATCCCTAGTCCACTGAGCCACACAAGATGCCAGACAGAGAGTAATCATTCATCACACAATCAACAGCATACATATGTACATAATTTCTTCATTAAGTGAGACATACTATATGTGATTGATTTCTGTGTTACTGACCTGTGTTTGCCTGGACTGCTAAGATACCATTATTGACCTACTTTTAAAGAGGTTATATGGGAAAACTGCTGTTTTGGGTGTGGGGGAACAACAGCACATGTTCTGCTTGGATGCACAGTAGTCCAACTATCATATGATCTCACTGTTTAGCATCTTTCTTGACTGATGTAGTGCATATTCCAACCATGAGGCCTCGTGAATATTAAGAAAAACATACTAGTGGAATGGGTAACTGTAGCCTACTGTGACTGTTACTTGTTTCCAAATAGCCCACTATATTTCCTTGCATAAATGAAGTGGATCCATACATACAATAGCATATTATAGTAATCCTTACAAGTAGTGTGTAGGTTAGGAACTTGCCTTGTGAATGCAGCAGTTGACTGAACTGTAGTTTAGGGCTGACTCTGTCTGATACAAGCAGTACACAGCCAATACATGGATAGGTACAGGTTGTGTTTGTTCTCTGGCCTAAATGTTACTATGTATGTAAGTACGAGTAAGGTGTCAGTCCCTAGAGCCCTAGGTTGTCAGGGAATGTGCTATGCATTGTCTCTTAGTTAAAGCCAGGGCATACTGGGCATGCCTACATCTGCATACAGGGACATCATTAGGGAATTCCTCCTCCCAGTCCTCCTGTGACTGTAGCTGTGGTGACCTAGGCAGTGTTGGAGGGCTGTGTATCCCTTCCCTTTGCTGATCCTGCTGCAGCTGTTTCCACAAGATCATATTGTGTAGCATAGCACATATTGTGAAGATATGTGCACATGTGGCTGGAGAATACTGCAGGGCTCCACCATATATATCAAGGCACTGGAACTGTGACTTCAGAAGCCCAAACACACACTCTATGATGTTCCTAATTTGGTTGCATGCCTCATTATGGAATTCTTTGGTGGGTGGGTGCACATTTCTGATGGGTGTTATCATCCACAGTTCCATGGCATAGCCAGCATATCCCCCCCCCCATAAATGCCTGCATGAGATGTCCGCCCTAGCAAACATTTGGTACAGCTATGATGCATGCCAGATATAAGAGTTGTGATAACTGCCAGGGCTGCCAGCACACACATTTGTGATAATCCCCTGGGCATTGCACGTGACTTGTCAGTTGATGGAGTGGTACCCCTTATGGTTGATGTAGATTCTACCCTCCTCACTGGCTAGTGCCTTGATGAGCACAAGAGTGCAATCTATGGCACCCAGTTCCTCAGGGTAATGTGCTACATGGTAGAAGCATTGCATATTACTGGCCCTCACCTCTGTGGTGAGGGGAAAAGAAATGTGCTCACTGGAATGTGGTAGCATGCAGTCCAGGAACTGATGGAGTACCCTTGATGCTGATGTCTGTGAGACCCCCATCATATCCCTAGTTCGTCTTTGGAAAGTACCTGTAGCTAGTATCCTAAGGGCTACACATACCTTTGTTTCCACTGGGAGGGGTTCTCCTCTGTTGGATCTGGGTCTGAGCTGAGGGCAACAGAGCTCAGTGAGTTCTTGTAGTATGTTCCTATCCACCCTGTAGTGCTCTACAGTCTCTAGCTCATGTAGCTCCTGGAAGGTCACCCTGAGCCTGAACACTCTTCTCCTTCTCTATCTAGGCCTATTGCCAGCAGCAGCAGCACTGACTTCAGCATGTAGCACATACAGGTGAAGCAGACCCGCAGCAGCCCCTAGCATTCTCTCAGTTAAAATTCCCAAGTCTGTACTTCGATGCTGCAGAGTATTAGGGAAAAATCAAAATGTAGGGTGTTTGCATAACTTATAAAGCTCTGCTGTAGGTGCAGAGTGTGTGATTGCATAACTATGATGCATTGCACCTGTCTAAAATATAATTAACATAATTTCATGGCCTTTTTTTAGATTAAACAAGGGCCACAACTAATTAAATACATTTTTTAAAAGTTGCTGAGCATGGCACCTCACTGTGCAAACACCTGCACAGAAGGTAAACAAAGCTTAGAAGTCAGTGGGCACAACCCCTGTAAAGGACACACTCAGCCAGGTGGCGCACCAAGCAAACATGCTCACCTAAGCTGCAATGAGCTTAGAAGTCGGTAGACACACCACCACTGGTGTCAGCTACATCCTGTGTAAACAGCAAAATGGGTCTAAGCCTACACAAAGGGGATATGTGGACATGATTACTCTTTCTGCTATTCAGTACTTCCACCTAATTTGCATAGGTGTCCATGCTCACATCCTGGAAACTACACACTTTAGAGCCCAAGCATTTTAGCAACAGCACCAGTGCACCATTGTAGGGACTTCATATACAGTCATGTAATACATTCCTGTCATTTACTAATTAATTTGTCTTTTCCAGTTTTTTTTTATTTTTCTATAAAGCATGTTTGCACACTGTGGTGCGCCATGTAAACATGCCCAGATTATTAAAAAAATAATTAATTTAACTTATTTCCCTTAATTTTTCCAACATACAGGATGATAGTTTCTGTCATATGTGTATGTGGTATGATATTTCTGTGCAAATATCTACATTTTTCCAACCCCTTTTGTCTGTCTATACTTGTGTACATGGAATTTTTCCGAATACACTATAGACACTGACACAGGGTCTAATGAGTTGCTTATCTGCTTGCTGGATCACTCTACCTGCATAATTTGCATGAGATTCACCTGCTTATGAAATGTTTTGCATGCCACTGAAGTTTCTGTAATGGCACGTGTGTGCGAGCTGCTCAGCGGCCCTTACTGAATCTAAAAATGTTCATGGCCACGTAAGCAGAGCGGTGCCTATATGGGAAAATGTGTACTGTTTATTAAATTCAACCCATTATATCGGGGCATGACTGAATAGGTGGACATCTTGCATCACTTACTTATATAAGTAGCATCTCTATAATGGTTGATATCTCAGAAGTTAAAGTAGCTGCCTGTTTAACATAAACCAGTTTGACTCTGTATATACAGTAGTGTAGGTATTCATGGTTTGTGATCATCCACTATATTTTTTGTAAAAAAAATAAATAAATATTGTTTTTCTCATTAATCTTGCATTGTTCAGTTCCTGCCTGTGTCCTCTTCTTTTTTGTATATCTCATATTTGAGTTATTTGACTATGCTGGACTTTGTTGTTTCTGTTATTCCTTATTTCTGTCTCCTTCCTTCAAGACTACACATATTATTCTTAGAATTTATTAAGTATCTGTTGAAGATGTTGCAAAACTTTATTGCTATCATTTCATTTGTAGTATTGCAATTCTATTTTTTGCCAAAATAAATGCTCCAAAATTGTATAAATACATGGGATCCTATCAACTGCCAGTACAGAGAAATGAGTGTGTTGCTTTCTTCTAAAGCACTATTTTAATCTTCATCCCACCATTTCACCTTCTTTATTTGCTGCTTTGTCATATTGTTGCCCTCCTCTAACTAATCTGAGATGAGTAACCTGAGTCTTTTTTTAGATTTCTTATTAGCACTGTTTCTCTTCTAGATGCATACTGTATTGTGGTGCGTTGCTATTAATAATTATTATTTTATAATTATTTCATATTAGTACTTATTTAAACAATTACCTCAGACTTTCAAAACTGATAATATTTCTAAATCTTCTGATGTGTTAAGTGTTTTTTTAAGTTTCTAGACTCATAATCTCATGGGAAACTAGGAATCTGTATCCTCCAAGTTTAAGCTAGAAAACCTGCTACAAAAAAATATGCAGTTTTTTGAATAAATGTAGAAAACAAGCTATGTTGATGTCTGTTGGGAATGTGTTCAGGTTAAACACTATCATAACTGGAAAATATTTTTAAAATCAGTGTTATAAGAAGTGTGCAAGCTATATTTATTCATTGTTGAAAGTTCATGAGCACATTTTAGTAACATCAGACTTCTGCATTGACACTAATATAAACATTGGAAATGACAAACCCTATTATTGACTTTTGAGCTGCTCTGCTGATAAATCTACTTTACTGATCAGACTGTATTTACTAAGCCTTCATTTTTTTGTATTTGTCAGCTTTGTATCTAGGATACCATCTAATAATTCACTCCTAAACTATCTAATTTTTCCAATAAAACTACCTAATTTTCCACTAAATGCTTGACCAATACTTTCTTCAGCCCAGCTGAAATTTAAGCAGGGCATATCTGAAGTTTCTTTCTGATTAAAATCACAAGTTACACAATCAAAAACTTTGGATACTATTTCAGTTTAAACACTCAGAAAGAAAGATACTTTTTAAAACTTTAACAATTTTAATAAACGTTATATCATAGTACATCTGCCCACTGCCTTATATGAGAATAGCAGCACAGCTCATTATAGATTCTTAAAAATGTTAATCTTTTGCATTGAGACAAGGACCATTCAAACTATCATTAAATAACAATTCACACATTTCTTTCTTAAAGACAAAAGGTAAAAAGAAAAGATAGAATTGTTATTAGCAAATATGTCTCCCATATTAGCAGGTTTATGGCAAGAGTAGTGTAATAATATTGGTGATAATAGAAGGAACACCATACAGTTCTAACTAAAAATATAATTAATATAATTTGAACAAAAGAAGTGAACTTATCTCTAAAGTATACTTCTCACTTACTGGAGAGATTGTTTCCCAGTGCTTCATATAGTAGGTCTTAAATGTGGAAAGTCATTTGCAGTCTTCTAAGTATTTGTGAATTGTTTGCCTAAACCTTCCCAGAATCTATTCAGCATTAATCTCAAACAGTTTTAACCAATGCTCCAGATGTTACTTGTTCAGAAACAGAGCCCTGGCTTGGTCCTCATCTGCAAGCTTCTTGCTATAGTTGCTAACACACAAAGCCTCAAACTGTAAGCTACAATGCAATATTGCCATTTATTTATGAAGAAAATTATACAGAATTGTAAAGCATACATGGTGATTGGACCATATGATCATTTACACCTTGTCAATACCAAGCCTTGGAGTTTATGTCCTTTTTCAAGGGCAGCAAGGCCAATCATACTGGAGATTAATTTATGAATACTTATATAGTTTCCTAATTACTTTTTAAATGAAGATGGTGTCTCACAGTGCTTGCTCTTGAAAGGAATTTTTTAAGAGAATGTGCAGTTATTGCAAAAAAAATCTGTCTGTCCACCATGATTTGTTTATTTGCTGAAGCAGGTCCAGATCTCTGGTTCTAGAGTTCATTAGACAGTTTGATTTGTGGAGAAATAAGAGGTGTTGGACAACTGAATCACTAATGGCACAAAAGACAAGTTGAAGATTGCCTCTAAGCAGTCTGCACAAAACTGAATACAGAGACAAGGCCTCCAGCCTGTCTTGGTAGTGAAGATCCATTACGCCCACAATCTTTTTTTTTTTTTTTTTGGTCAGAAACATTTGCAGTCAAACTAACTGCTGGATATGTTTTGTAACATATCCCCTAAAACGTCCTAAAGCTGGCATTATATTTGTTGATGGGCCTGATGAGTGCAGGCTATTGAGATGTATGGATATCTTTAGATCTAGAGGAAATACAACTTATGATCAGCTGTGTCAGATAGAATTGTAACAAGATGATCAAAGAAGAGGAAGTCATCTACCAATGTACCTATATTCAAAGGTTTCTCACATCATCATTTAGGAGTGGGGTATTTTCTATGCTATAAGATGGATGGATGGTCTGTTTGCTAAATGCACCAGATATTGCATTTTTTTATTTCAGAATAACTTTGTTAATGTGTATGTTTACATTGCAACTTCTGCATCTCAAAATGTGGTGTAGGTATAGCACTCAGTTTATGACCATCTGCAACTTGGTTATCAAGAGTTTCTCCATTTTTTATTTTGAGATCAGAGAAGTATATTCCAAATAGCAAAGGACCCAGCATGGTTCCTATGTTACCCCACTGGTTACTTTCACTCTCTATGAAGATGCAATTGTCACCCTCACAGTGGGGGTTCGGTCCTTCAGCCAGTTATCTATTCATCTAACTACATAGGGATTAAGCTGGATGACATTTAGTTTGTTGGTAATGTATTGTCATGTGGTACGGTATCAAAATATTTTTGCTTTACATACAAATTGTTTTTATTTTGCATATAACAGTAGTCCAGTGTAGTACTGTGTGGATTTTTTTTCTTTCCTATTGCACAAATGAAGAACCGGTTAGCAAAGCTAAACAAAACCAGGTAAATCATTAAACAAGGTAAGAGCTTTCATATCACAGCTGATACTTCATCAGACCATAAAACCATACAATATAAAACCACTTTATATACTCTAAAAATCACTTAGTAAAACAATTAAACAATCAATACATTAAAATACAAACTACCCAATAAAAACAGCTCAAACCCAAACATATGAATGGCATAGCCCTCTAGCCTTGAGAACTGACTATAAAGAGACAGCACCATTTAAACCATTCTTTATTGGCTTGTAACACTAATCCATCAAGCTTCTACCTGTTCACTTCTATTAATGAATATCTCCTATTCATTGGTCTTCAAACAGTAAAACAGAAAATGTAAATATGTGCTCCTCACCATTCACACTGACATACTTGACTAAAGAATTCAAGTGATCCCCCTTCTAATACTATATTGATGTTGCAAAATCCATACTTTCAGCATATTCTTTTTTTTCCCCAACATAAAAGCAGGAGCGAACCTCACACCTAGCCAAATAAACTAAATTCCTAGTTGTACAGGATGCCACTATAACTCACTTCCTGCCTATTACAACATAACATTTTCTTTAAAGATTTTTTAATTCCTGGGGCAGTGAAGGAGCAGTGCCGACAGTCCCATGGGTGGGGATGTGAGTCATGCTGCTGTCATCTGAAGGCTCATGAGACTTGAATTCCACAACACCCTCCCTATCCAAGGTGCTCACCCTCCTCATGTGTCACATACTGCCCCTGTCAGCTGTCTTGTCTGTCTTGTCTGTTTGCAAATGCATCCTCACCTACCCAACTTACCTCCACTACATGTACCTATGTCCCTTCCGAACATTCCACTCTCACCTTAAAAAAAAAAAAATGGGGACATGTCCCCCCCAAAAAAATATTTTCCCATACATAGCCATAGCTCTCCATTTTGCACGTGTCCACTGGACACATGTAATTTGGTCCAATTGGCTTGACAACGCATTTATGCTGTCCTCAGCCCTCTCTTTGTGGTTTAAGAATCCAAATTTGTCTACAAATTCTGTCAAAGTGCACAGTTGCTGCTGTATAAGAAATGGATAGCTATGGTTCTTTCTTATACCCTTCCTGTACATCCCTCCCTACCTTTCACTACATTTTTCCCGCTTCCTGCTCACATTTCACCATTTTTCTATCTTCCCTTTTTTCCTTTCTTTATATTTTTTAGTGTGGTACTGTGTGACGCTATGCATAATGCAGCTTCACGACACTCATCAATAGAGGTATAATGACTATGTGTGTATAACACTGTAAAGCACAGGTACAAAATAAACACCACTGCCATGTTTTGAGACCATGCCCATCACACATGTGGCACACTGCATTAATCTGCCACACCACACAACTCTTAGTTGCAGTTTAAACAAAATATAATAATTGCCAATTACAGTCATTAGGCGTGTTTCAGAGGAACTGTGAGCTGTGCCACACAGTGCAAACTGAAATAAAAAGTAATTGAAAAAATGGGCATCTACCTTGGTCTTTGGTGCAATAGTATACCTGTAGACATCCACAAACATGATAATGGATATAACTGAAGCCTGTGGTAGCAGGTAAATGTGCCCTTTTAGCAGCAACATGTAGAAAGTCACCTGCTAAGGCATTCATGGCAAAATACATATTCAACTGGGACTCTGGTGCAGAAATACATCCATATAAAGTCATGCACATACTGATGGATGTAGAAAATGTTTGTTACAGTCTGTATGTGTGCACATATATCTTGCCAATATACCTGCTGTAGCAGTGACTCATTAGCTCAGTCTGTAAATGCCTTGCATACTGTGCATTTTGCCACACACAGTCCTGGGTTCAAGTCCAATGTTGCATTTCAATTAGATTCCTGTGAAGACTGCAGTTAATGAATGACTCATGCGCTCATTATCCACACAAAGCATTGCAAATTAAATAACTGCTTTTCAGTGCTGGAAATCACAGGCCTGCAGGTAGGGACACACTTCACATATTCGTATAGCATTACTATATATCACCTAGTACTCTGTTATTGACACAGGTGCCTAAAATATGTACCTTACCCACATGCCATAATTGGAGTGAAAAGGGTACACTCACAACTGGCTCTGCCTCTACAGCAAGGCTGACACAGATACACCTACAGCTTATTACCCTCCAAAGTGTTCACACTCTCTGCTTATGTCTATTACCTGCAGCAGCTCCTGCAGCCTGTGGTACACACAGTGCTATTTAAAGGTTTCTGCTACAGACCTACCCTCTGTGACAATGTAGTCTCCTCACCCCAGTAATACCCATCTCAACAGCTAAGAAATAGCCCCTGTTCTACACAAAGACCTTATATATATTGTACACTGGTTGCATGTCATTGGCTAATGATAGTGCAATTCAGTAGTCTTTTGGCAGTTGCTATAAAAGTTATTATAAAAAAATGGAAAATTTAATTCAGTTTCTATGTTCAAAGAATTTTTAAATTTAACAGCAATACTATCTAAAGCTGGAAAGAACTGATCAGAATAAGATTTATAAATCATACTAAGATTCTGAGTGGTTGGGATAGCCTTGAAGTGTTGCTTTTGAAATACCAAGACTCATAATGTGTAAATTGTATAAGATTACCTAGATGATTCAATGCTTCCTAACATTGCCTAACAAAATGTGATGTTGAATTTCTTCCTTTATGTCTATATAGTGTACATATATTAAATTAATTAAAAAAATATTAAAAAAGAATATCTCATACAAACGTCCAATAGCAAAATCTAGGGAGACTGACATCTAAAATTTTTAAAATAGAACATGGGATATTCTATGGCAAGGAAACTGTCAATCAAGAGTTCAGTTGTTAAATGGGAAGAAGTTAAACAGAGAATTGCATACCTTATCCAAATTACTGATGAATGAAAATAATAAAAATAAAATGAAATTCTGCAAATAACTGATGGGAATATGTCTCTCTCTCTCTCTCTATATATATATATATATATATATATATATATATATATATATATATATATATATACACATATATAAAAATACAAATGTATATATATATATATATATATATATATATATATATATATATATATATATATACACACACACACACATATATATATATATATATATAAATATATATATATAGATGTGTGTGTGTGTATATATAAAATTCCTCCAGTGTGAAGTGGTTTTTAGGATAAATGATTTGTAAACCTGTTAACATCTATTCCCGACTTTAAGATATTTTAAGTGCCTTGGTGATGAGCGCATGAGTCATTCATACTATGAACACCTTCAGGAATGCATGGATCATGCAATCCCAAATAAAACCAAGACCCAATCCTCCAAAGGCAGACGTCCTGTCTGGTGGACCCCAGCCATAAACAAACTATACAATAGAAGGAGGAAGCTACTACATGATAGAGCAAAATCCCAAAAAGGGAAGGCATCTCTGATCAGTATTAGCAAAAAACTACGGGCACTCATAAAATCGTCTAAGGCCAGCTTCGAGAGAAAAATTGCACAGGACACCAAGGATAATCACAAGGCTTTCTTTACTTATGCTAGGAACCTTGGTGGGAATTCCCAGATATGCTCAGAATTTGTCCAAAATGACAAAAAATACACCGAGCCCACAGACATTGCCAACATCCTAGCTGACAGGTTCAGTGTAAACCCCCCCCTCCCCACCAAAAGGGCAAATATCTATCCCAAAAGAGTGCTGCCCCCCTGACATCTCATATGCTCAGGTAAGAGCCGCCCTCTCCAAAGCAAAAAAACAGCATCAATGGGACCAGATGGTGTCCCGGGCTGCGTCCTACATGAACTCCAAGAAGAGCTAAACCCAAACATAAAACTACTGTTCAATCTTAGCCTTACTACAGGATATGTACCCAAAGAGTGGCGTACAGCAACAGTGGTCCCACTCCACAAAGGTGGTGCCTCAACTGATCCTGGAAACTATCGCTCCATAAGCCTGACTAGCTTGGTCTGCAAAGCTATGAAAAGGATCATCATGGACCTCATAAATAAAGATATTGGGGACCTACAGACACTGGATCCTACCCAGTTTGGCTTTGTTAAGGGCAGATCCTGCCTCTTAAACCTGGTCGATTTCTTTGAAACAGTCACCAAGGCCATTGACGAGGGGAAGGTGGTCCACACAGCCTACCTGGACCTCGCAAAAGCCTTCGATACAATACCCCACTCGGGCATTATAGATAAGCTCACCAGCTTAAATATAAACCCCTATGTCACTAGATGGGTTGCAAACTGGCTCAAGGGCAGAACCTACATGGTTAGAATTGCTGGAGCCATGTCAGACTCCAAACCAGTTACAAGTGGCATCCCACAAGGCTCAGTCCTTGGACCTCTCTTGTTCGGTATATATTTCTCGGTGGTACAGGCAAACACGGAAGGACTGTGGCTGACCCAGTTCGCAGATGACTGCAAACTGGGTGCCATAATCAACTCTCCAGCTGACAAAAACATCCTCCAAAAGGGCCTCATAGAAACAGACAACTGGTGCCAGAGCCATGGCCTCAAGCTAAACGCCAAAAAGTGTATAGTCATCCCCTTTGGCAAAAACAAAGTGCCCACAAATTACCACATAGGTGGTAATCCATTAAGTACAGAAGAAGTCATTAGGGACCTGGGGACCCAAGTTGATAGCAATCTCTCATTTGACAACCACGTGGTCAAAGTGGTTAGAAAAACATTTTATATAGCCCACCTAATCATGAAGGGATTCACATCTAGATCAGGGGAGGTCATTGTGCCTCTTTACTCATCCCTCATCAGGCCCATAATTGAGTACAATGCCCCTTTTGGGATGTACCTTACCAGACACCTGCAGCAACTGGAAAGACCCCAAAAGTACCTCACCAAGAGGATCAAAGGGCTCAAACAGATGCCATATGCTGAGCGGTTAAAGAAACTTCAGCTCTACTCAGTGGCATACCGCCTGCTCAGAGGCGATCTGTGCCTGATGTATAAAGCCATGTCCAACCCAGAATTAATGGACATGCTGCACCTCAGAAAATCCAAATCCCATCGAGCTTTGCGCTCAAGAGACTTGAACCTCAGCACTGAAATAAATAGGACATGCTGGAGGGACAGATTCATAACCCAGAGGCTCCCTTCACTCTGGAATAAAATCCCAGTCCAGGTTAGGCAGAGTCCCACACTGACTCTCTTCAAGAGGAATCTTGATGAGTGGATGGGAGATCATAGATTTACCCCGGCTATCACTTCTGTGTCACTGTTATACAGAGGCACAGTATACTAACCTCAAAAAAAGGCATAGCAAAATTAATTTAAAATGGGTGGTGAAAGCCAAACACACTCTGGCTAGGCTTATAAATGCCCTAGGGCAGATAGCCTGGTATGAACCTATGAACCTGTGTATTGAAGAAATTATCAAGAATAAGTATATCACTGGGAAATCCTGTTTTAGCTGTTAAGTATAATTAACTTTTCCACAACTATCTCAACACAGATGTAAGCCAGAAGTAATGATGGACCAATACTGTGCTCCTTTTTTGTATAATAAGTCATAATATATATTTTACAGTTATAGTGTCTTTTTAGTAATTATCCATGCATGCACAGAAATAGAGAAATGTTATATATGTCTTTGTTCTTTAAGGTTGTTATGGCTAATTCAAGATGTTTTTTGGAAAAAAAATATTTATAGTGTGAGATACTTATTTCTATAAATTATTTACCGCATCTCATTCATTGAGGACCTAATGATCATTTTTTTATATTTGTTTTTTTTCACAAAATTTGTAGAATATTTTTGAGTAGTTCAAATGCACATATTTCTAATTCTCAAAGAACAGTATTCGCTCATTTTGCTTTTGTCACTTGTTCTTGTGGTTCATTTCCTCACCACCTTTTGCTTCTTTCATCTATTACATTTCCCAAATGTATTTTCTTCTTCACCAGAACACATATCTTTATTCTCTGCTGTTGCTGACCCATCATACTTTATTCTGCTACCCCATCAAGTTTTTCTATACCTTTCCCACCTCATGCAAATACCATATCATTGCCACTGCATCCCTGACTTTCTAAACTATTTCTTACTCTATTCATCTGCATTTCATCCTTTGCTATGATTCACACAAATGTCCTTATTTTCAGTCAACCAAACATGTAAAACTGCCTTACCTGTTGTCCTGCAGATATGATAATTGTTTTTACCTTATTCCAGGTGAGCCAAATTTTAAACAACTCTTATTTGTTTCCTGTGGTATGAAGCCACCAATCTTTCTCCTTCTGTGATTGCTGTATGCCTTTCTCATACCTCCATTCCATATGGATATTATCATCCTTGCCCATTCAGTTCAAAGTTGATGACTGAATCATTACCAAGTATTCTGATAACAGCAACTGATAGTAGCTGTAACTGGTAATTACAATAAGTGGCAAAGCAGTTCTGTTTCTTTTTGTTGATCACCTTTTATAGCTGTTTTGCTTTATTTTTGAGGAAAGCATTTCAGCGCATTAAGCTTTTTATGCCTACGTACTGCAGAACCGAAGTAGTATGTTAGTATGTTATCAATATTTTGATGTCAGAAAAAAAATCATATCATTATTAGTGCCTTCAGATTAAGTGAATCAAATGTGTAATAAAATTAAAAAAATAAAACAAATTAATGCAAATTCCACTTATTTATTGCTTTTTGTTTGCTGGGATGGTCCAACTGGGCATTCAGGTCCATTCTCAGTGGATAACTGGGGAAAAACTCCATTAAAGTTACAAAAATTACAAAGAATTTACAGAGAAAAAATAATTTAATTTTCTTTTACTTCTATATGTTTGAAAGAAACAAGATAAGTATGACAGATAGCTAGTGTAACTTGCAATGCTCTTCATTACCACCGCTGCAATAGCCAAAGGGTGGTGTGCATCCAGGAACACAGCATCTCGCCAGCTTGCCAAAGCTCTAACTCCCCTCCTTCTCACTCATTCTTGCTGCTGATAGGCTGCCCCTTTTTGGAGAGAAATACATCAGCAGTCAGAGTGAAGTAAGTTTTCAGGACTTTACTATCAGTCAAAAGCTTCTTGCCTAACAGATAAGAGTTTTTACTGCAGGTGCTTTCCTCTTATAAATATGTTTTTATTGTATTATTTCTAAGCTACCTTAAAATATATATATTTATATGTGTACATATATATATATATATATATATATATATATATATATATATATATATATATAAGAACAGCTATTTGTGGTATTCTACCTTTGTAATTCCAGCTTCTGTTTGTTATTATATGTACTTCTGCTCTGATTACTTGGCTTATTTCTCAATTTTGTGTGGAAAACTGTGATTTTATATAAATATTAAGTATTTGGGCTGTTCTTTTACCATTGGAATGTGTGTGTGTTTTTTCCTGCATAAAAATTAAAATGTTTTCTCATTTCTGAGGTAATAACTGTTCTATGATATTTTTAAGTAAAAGGTGAAGGTCTGGTGACACAATTTTCACTGTATTGTTTGTATTTATTAGTGCGGGGAAGGAAATTATGTCTGATAATTACTAGTGAATACTTGGCTTCTTCCAGTGTTATGAAGCTTGCTGTCCTAGTAATCAGGTTTCTTCTCTGGCTATGACATGGGTAATATTCTCAACCCTGCTTCTTCCACAACATTTATAATTAAAAAGAAAATAAAGTGCTATTGCCACAGCCTTTGGTTGGTAACTCTGGCATGGCTAAAGATGGTTCCAAAGACCACTTACCCATTGCCACAACTCTTTCTTGTGAGCTGTAATGGCCAGTACATACTAGAGGCTAGACATGTTCTCATGGGTTGTACTGTTATCTGTTACAAGTATGAGAAAACCAAATAATTTATATACAGGCGTAGTCTTGGGAAATACACCTCTTGCCATAACCTGTAGACTGTTCCCTGACCATTCTCCCAGTAGGAGTATTCCTTGAAAATAAAAATAAAAACGTAATTATAGGGTGGATAATTAGGATATTTCTGTGTATAAGTCAGATGTTATATATTTGACTAAGAGGGTTTTGCAGTCAGTTCTGAGGGCTGTTTTTTTTTTCACAGGTCTAGTGCAGGTATTGACAGAAAACAGTATGCGTTTTCAGAGGATGAAGATTGTGACAGAGACAGGGTGATGCCCCTCAGGAATCCATCACCCAGAACTCCAGCGCTTCTGATAGTGAATCTAATCTTGACCCTAGACAAGTTCTTTTTCTTTGCTAAGACTTTTGCTAGACTCAGGGATGTTTTTGATTGGGAGTAAACAGGGGCTCCCCCAGAACAGGGTAGATTTTATGATCTGTTAAAGTATGAGGTTCGTAATTCTGCACATATTCCTCCCATTTTGCCTGCTTTGTCATACTCCTTTAAAGCTGCCTGCAGTACTCTTGGTTGCAGTTCCAAAGACAAGCTGATAAGCAGTATAGAGTCCCTACAGATTATAAATCTCTTTATTCTCAGCTGTCAGCTAACTGCTACTATAATTTCAGCACAATAGCTAACAAGAAATCTTTGGCTTCCTCTAGCTTAGATAAAGAGACTGAGTGGTTAGTTATGCAAAGCAAGTGACTGCATGCTTCTACTATATTAGCTTCTGGGATTTTAAATTATTGGGGATATATGTGCAAGTTTATGTTAAAATGTGCTTATAGTTTGGAAGAATTTGCTGCTTCATTGTCTTTAATTTAAGATTCTAACTTGACTCAAGCATTTAAACATATTCTGAGAAGTTTCATTAAATTGTACTAATGATGAGTTTAGAGACAGCATCACAGAGATGTGGCATCTCAATAGACACGGGGGGTACAAGGTCATATCCACTTTGCCAGTTGACAGTGATGGCTTGGGAGTTGGCTCTTCAGAATTGTCTGAATCTAATGGACTCCTGCATTCCATCAGAGCAAAACACTCTGGCAGACAGGCTCAGCAGATATCAGTCAGACCCATATGAATGGAAACTCAATACAGGCATATTCTTGGACATGATCCAGGGAGACACCTCAAGAAGAGATGTTCACCTCCTTATAAAACAGG
>NC_056742.1:189065904-189178404 GCF_019279795.1 Protopterus annectens
TGACATGGAAGAGAGTGACCCAATTTTGCTTTCTCAGTATGAGCTGCACTTATCTATAATCTGGGTGCCTTGGCATGTTTATCCTGCACTTGAGTCTGACTTTTGAGGAGCTGAAGGGTTGAGCAAGTAAACATCATAATGTAGTGAGAGAGACAGATTGCGCAGGAAGTGCAAAAAAGTGAAAGATAAGAAAGAAAAAAAAATGAAATAGGGTCAGGGGATAGGTCAAAGTTCTACTCAAAATGTAACTGGTCGGTCATGGATACAGGAGACCTCACATCGCAATACCGTTGAGGCTGTTATTAAAGAAAACCTAAGAGATAAAAAAGTGGCTTTAGCAGAGTAAAGGAAGAAAAGGAAAACATGGTCTGGGGGCTGACATGGCTTACAGAGTTGTCAAGTCAAAGTTTGGATTTGTGAAAGTTGCACTGATACACCAAAAAGAGAGGATGCCCCTCTCCTACCAGTGGGATAGCAGCACAGATGAAGTCCCTGCAGGAATTCAGGGGAACCATGATCTCCGAGATTGGAGCAACACTGCGGAGCTGTGAAAAGCACTATCTGCCTTAGTTGTCAGAAGTTCAAAAGCATTAAGGTACAGACAGTTGTCGGACTATCAGAAGTCATAACAATTGACTGTAACTTAATTCTATTGAGATGCAGACAGCTGGAGGACTCTCAAAAGTTAAAGTAATCTCCAGGTTGTGGTATAGATGGCCAGTCTTGCACCAGGCTTGAAAAATAACACATTATATTGAATGAGGTGCAGCAGTGATGGCTGTTCTTAGGGATGTATGGCAGGGTTGGCTGGCTGCAGAAGAATTTTGCACTGAAGTGAGTACTTTTTAAAAAGTAGTGTAAATTCTAGGATTACATATCTAGAGATTATGATGGAAAACAAGAGAATTGTCAAAGATTAAAAAAAATTGAACACATCAGAGAAAAATGTAATTTAAAAGGGTACACACAACTTTACTCCCATCAATCCATTTAAACTTAATTAAATTCTTTCAGAAAGAAAGCTACTGAAATGAATAGCATATTTTATGAAAGCTGTACTATGAGGCGCACACATGCAATTTCATTCAGATTCTCCAAATCCTTTCAGAAAATATATGGTGTTGTGTGTGCGTGCGTGTGTGTGTGTGTGTGTGTTTGTGTGTGTGTGTGTGTGTGTGTGTGTGTGTGTGTGCGCGTGCGAGCATGTGCGTGTTTGTTTGTGTGTGTGTTTGCGTGTGTGTGTGTGTGTGTGTGTGTGTGTGTGTGTGCGTGTGTGTGTGTGTGTGTGTGTGTGTGTGTGTGTAGATAGGCAGATAGACACGTGCACAGACGTATGTTTATAATTACATAGCCCAAGTATGGCAATGATTATTGTTATTATTATTAGTAGTAGTAGTAGTACTAGTAGTAGTTAGTAGTAGTAGCCTGAAACTACGTAAACAAATTAAGTAAGATGTTGTAGATGAAATCAAAATGAATTTAGTCTGAAAAACAAATATCAGTATAAAATTACACTGAAGTAGGATTTTGATGTACAGGAGGAGTCATTTAATATTAAATATATGAATGTTATAAAGGGGATTTCTCAATCATTTCATTTGTAGCTTCTTCAGTGATAAAGTCAAGCATCACCTCTTCTTCATTAATGAGATTTATGAAGCAAATCTCACAATATACGGCAGCTGCAGAAATATAATAGTATCAATCTCAGGTTCAGCACCAGTAGCAGCAGATGGTTATCGCACTAATTCAAAAATCACTGATTTCATACTTGCAAACTGCACAACCTGTGAGATGTAACAAGATGAAAACTGGCACAAACAGACAATATGGCAGGTATTCAGGAATGAGACAGCAACTTTAAGAGGCAATAAATTAGAATAAATATAAGGAAAGCATTGCCTTAGAGAACAGGGCAAAAGAGCAGACCTGTTCTTTGCCATGAAAACAGTATAGCACTAAGCAGAAATGGGAAGCCCCCATAAAGTTAAACAATGTAAATAATATACAAAGATAAAACAGTATGAAAATGAAAGCAACATTTATATTTAAAGAGTACAAGGGCTTATCTTCGGCTGAGGTAAAAAGATAGATGCCTTTTGATACTGGGCAAAATTCAAGGAGGGGGACAACGCTGGTATTCATAAAATAAAATGCAAGTTGTGACAGGGCTGAGATGATGCAAAAAGTACAGCAAGGGCACACACACACACACACACACACACACACACACACACACACACACACACACACACACACACACACACACACATATATATATATATATATATAGTCCATGAGTGATAAGTTGCACACATTTAAATTAAATATATAACTGTAACCAGGTGGTCCAATATGAATCATTAAAATGTGGAAGATCATCATATTGAAATGGATACTGGAAGGCACTGGGAAATATTGTATGACTACTGCACTCCTTAAACTGAGGACACTCTTTAAACTGAATATATCAATGCAGGAGGAAAACTTTACTAACATAGACTGTTTGTCATTTCTTACAGTACTGCATTTAATAGCTCCAAAAAGGCAAAACAAATGCAGATCATTCGTTTAAGACATCAGAGTTCAATTAACTAAGAATAACGGTTTACCTCCTGGCCTGCAGCAAAAGATACAAGTAACAAAGGGAAAGTCTGTGCTGCTAAAACTAAGTAGATGGCATCCTGATTGCAAATCAGTTTATATTGGGATAAGGTGTAGCTTTAAAGATGTGAATGCCTCAGCTCATAGTTGATACCAATGGAACTGTAACAGCTGAAATATGCAAATGAAGTAAGGTGATAGTGACCTGAAAGATTTTGCAAACCATGCACAATTTCATAAACCTATGAGTCCCCACAGTACACACAAAATAAGTAAGTACAGTCTAGTACAAAACAGTGTAACACTGACAGTAAGAAACCACTAAAAATGGTACAATCCAGGTCAGGTAAAACAGAACAACAACAAACAAAAGTCATCCAATCACAATCATATAGGACACAGATAAACTTTATTAAGCACTTTCATTCAGTATTATAATCCGAACTTCATAAGAATAACAAATCTGTATACAGTCATGAATCACATGACTAAAAAGCAATTATTAAACTAATTTGCTTACTTAAACTGTTAAAACAATCTAAAATAAAATGTAGCAACCAAACACCACTACTATACATATCCAAAAATTACATTATTGATAATTTACTGTGTTGTTAAAAATAAATATAATTTTTTGTTACTTTTTTTTCACTTTCCTTAACCTCCTAGCCCTCAAAAAACACTTAATGTTAATAACTTCATTAATTCCTAGATATTTGTAAGTATATTAACCTGATTTGTCATCTAGTTCCCCTTCTCTCCAGAGAATTTTTAAATTTCCCACCTCTATAATCACATGATCGATGATCCAAAATACTAAAATAAAATTGTTGTTTGCCTCTTTTGGACAACTCACTGTATGATAATACAATGCATTATTAATCCATCCATCCATTCATCTATCCACAAACCCCTTTTCCCATTTTTTGCACTTGGGGTCATGGTATCATTTCCACAGTGACAATCATCTAGTGCCAAGGTGCATGATAATACAATGCATTATTTATCCATCCATCCATTCATCCATCCACAACCCCTTTTTCCCATTTTTTGCACATGGGGTCATGGTATCACTTCCACAGTGACAAGCATCTAGCACCAAGGTGCAAGATAATACAATGCATTATTAATCCATCCATCCATTCATCTATCCACAAACCCCTTTTCCCATTTTTTGCACTTGGGGTCATGGTATCACTTCCACAGTGACAATGATCTAGCACCAAGGTGCATGATAATACAATGCATTATTAATCCATACATCCATTCATCTATCCACAAACCCCTTTTCCCATTTTTTGCACATGGGTTCATGGTATCACTTCCACAGTGACACTCATCCAGAGCCAGGGTTTACATCTGTTGCTTTTTATAGAATACAAATGTTCACAAATCCTTGTACTTAATTAATGAGTTGTCATTCCAACATAAAAACAATGGCAGGAGTCACATTTTGGTAGGTAGATTATACCAAAAGAACCACAGTTATAACATATTTTAATAGGCATAGTATATGTTAAATGATCCAAACTTATGAATGGCCCTTCAGAGATATAAGAATACATATTACAAAAAAAAAACACATTTATAAGTGCATGCTGGGAACTGATGTTAGTCCTTCTTCTTGTATTATTCTCTACAGGAGAATATGTTACATCTGTTTGGAAGTATCAAGAGTGCTTTTCAGGGGATACAAACCTCTATGAATGTTTCATCTCACCAATTGGTTTATTCATTGAGAAGTCAACAGCTTTTTTTCTGACCACAAATCTATCCTAGTGGAACACTCCAAAGTGCTGGAGATTTTGGCTCCTCTTCACTAGGTACTGGCTCGCTCAGTTCATCTTTTGGCATATGCCACACCACTGAGACATCACTTGGCTACTTATCAGGACACTCCTACTAATCCTCTATTGGCTACTATATTTACAGAGGGATGACTCTACAAGCATCATAGAACAGAGATTCCTGTGAGGATTTGAAATTTAATTTAAAATGTTTTAAAAGCAACTTCGCAATTACCAATCACTGATTCATGACAATTTGTATTTGGAACAGTGTATTGGAAGTCCAGAATATTCCCTAAAGGACTTAGATTTTACAAATTTCCTAAAGTCGTTACCACTGGGGTCCCTTTTTATAAGGAGTTAAGTAAGTTTTTTGATAAGGCTGGTTTAGATTTATTAAGGAAGTTAATTAAATACAATGAAAAAAATGTTTGTGTCTTGAATTTGGAAATTATTGAGTTGTACAATAAGCTTAAAACTAGACTCTGTTGCCTGATGGTTTGGCTCAGTATGACACAGTTTTTACTACTATATATTTAGGTAAATTAAAACTAATATTGAAAGAAAGCAGAAGAAGATTCAGTGTGAACTCAGTATGTTCACTCACAGGAATGCCTACCACCTCCCTTCCAAACCCAATCTAGTGAGTGAAGTAAAAAAACTCCAGGACAGAGGAACAGCAGATAGTCAAAATAATCATACAGAACTGAACAATTCACTATTTACCCAGGGGACTGGTGAGACTAAATATGTGGGTGGGTGCCTTGGTGCAGAACTACAATAATCTATCAAAGCAGGTCGCTTGAGCTAAAGGGTTTAGATTTATGAAAGCCAACAGGGGGGGGGGGGGTTGTAATATATAACAAAGACAATGCGATCAGTCAAAATCTTGCCAATGATGAATATAGAGAACAAATTCCTTATGAAATTTATAACAGTTACAAGATGCATTTGATTTTATTGGATTTGTTGGAACAGGGATTTATCAGTGGTAATTTGTATGACTATTTACACATTGAATATTCTAAGTTAGTAACCATGTTTAGGATTCCTAAGAAACAGAAACTTAAAATAAAAACAGCATTAGACCCATTCTGTATGTTAGGGGAAGTGTTGTTACCAAAGGTATTTCTATTTATCTGGAAACCATCTTTTACCCTCTTGTGCAGAATTTAGATAGCTATCCCAAAGATTCCTTGGAATTTTTGGTTAAGTTAAAACAATATTAGTTATCTGGAGTAGAATAAATTATGTTTAACGTTGACATTGAATCTTTGTGTGCTAGCCTTCCCATATAAAAAGATTTATGATGTTTAAGATTTTTCCTCTTGAAGTACACTGTATATTCTAATTGTTTTATTAACACTGTGTGTTTGCTACTGGGGGTTTTGTCAGAGAATATGTTTTTTTATTAGATGTATTACTATCCCTTGCCAATTTGGACTCGGATAGTGGGAAAACTATATCTTTTATTGAGTTAAAAATTCTTCCAAAAGTTTGTATTGCAAGAAGTTTATGGATGATCTATTTTTCATCTGGAAAGGGTCAAGTGAGAATTACAAGTTTCTGATAAGGAATTGAATAAAACAGCTGGATGTTTACAGTTTTTTTTGGGACAGTTAGGATGTGAAGTTGCATTTCTAGATATAGAGGTTACTATGATGATTGAACATAATTTTTTCTAAGCAGAATACATAGCAAAAATTGTATTTGTCAACATTTACATCCAGTACTCAAGCAACCATTATAGTTTTATAAAACATAGCATTTCCAAAGGGCAAATGATTTTGGGCCTAGATTGATGTCCAAGGATGGTAAGTTCAAAAAGGAGGTGGATGTCATAATCCAACTGCTTCCTAACAGGGGTTATAAACTTGATCTGCTTCAAAATTTATCTGAAGAAATCTATTTGTCTAGAAGTAACAACATTGCAGCCATTTTAACACATGGACTGTCTGCTAAGAAACACCTAAATGCACTGTCTTTTGTACTCATTTTATAGTGTTGGTATGACTGTTGACAGTTTTAGTGCTAAGAATGTTATTAAAAAGAACTTGGAGATTTTTAGATAGAATTTAGAACTTTTGGATTATTTTGAACAGGTTCTCAGTTTAGTTACAAAAAGGTAGAACATTAAAAGGTATATTACAGGCACATATTACTTGAGTTAGTTTGTCTTTTACCAGTAAAGCAGCAGGTACTTATACATGCATTTTTCATGATATATGTTCTTACATCTCCAAAGGGCATTCATGAAGTTTGTATCATTTAGAATATACTTTGCCTATTAAAACACACTTTAACTGTGGTTCTTTTGGTATAATCTCCCTAGAAACATACTACTGCTTGCTGCTGTTTTTATGTTGGAATGACTACTCTTAGATTAAGTACTAAGATTCATGATCATTTGTATTCTATAATAAAAAAACAAAAAAAAACAAAGGATATTAATAATCCAATGTATAAGCATACACTGAGTTCTCTAAAACTGATTAGAGGTAAACAACAATTTTATTTTAGTATTTTGCATCATTAATCATGTGATTAGAGAGGTGGAAATTTTTAAAATGCCCTGGAGAGCAGACCGGATGGTAAATCTGCTTAAATGCCAACAAACACCCAGTTAATTACATTATTATTTTTTAAGGGCTAGGGGGTTAAAGAAAGCAAAACAAAGGAAAAAAAGTAAATAAATATATATATATATATATATATATATATATATATATATATATATATATATATATTCTTCTTTTTTTTTTTTTTTTTTTTTTTTTTTAACAACATGTTGAATGATAAGTAATGCAATTTTTCAGTGTGTAGAGTCATTATGTCCAGTTGTTATGACATTTTATTTTAGGCTGTTTCACTGGTATGTTTTAAGTAAGTTAACCGATTAATTGAACAATTACTGTTTTTAATGTGATTCAAGGCTATATACAGTTTTTGTTTTCATTTGTTTGTATTCTGATGAAGTTTAGATTATGATACTGAATAAAAGTACCAAATACATTATATCTGTATTGTATATGGTCACACTTGAGTGATTTTTGTTTGTTGAGTGACAGTAAGAAAAATCATAGTATGATATAGTTCCTTTCATGACAGCTAGTGTCCTTATCAACTGCTGTAAGCCTGTAGCAAGGGGGCTGATCCTGAGTATTGCCAGCAGCTTTTGATTGATCTGTTCTCTAACAGAAGGTTATCAACATGTAGAAAACTGAAGGAGGATCAAGAGATGGAATTATGCAACTTTTGTGAGAAACTCATGAGCCCATGTTTCCAGAGTGATAAACCTATTCTATGTGAAATGTAAATGTACCTATTCCTGGGCCTTTATACATCTGGGTCATTCCAGTATCATGTGGCTAACATAGAAGGAGGGTCTCAGTAACTCTCACATCACAAACAGGTTTCTGACACATGCCATGAGGCTAGGAACCTTGTAAAATTACCTGTCAACAGTAGTGAGCATTTCATTAGGTCATGTAGCTGTTCTGTGAACTAGGTGCCATGAACTGAACCTACAATGCTAGACAGTCACTCCCTTCTGATTTGTGATATGTTCATCAGCCATAAGCAGCATCATTTAAAAATTTGTCAGACCATGTTTTTGGCAGATTATTGGATCCTAGAGATTTCAACACCATCTACAGAAGGGTGAATAGCAGGTTCTTCAGGAAAAACAGTATGCCATATATATAGCACAGATATTTAATAGATTACATCCTTGATGGGTACCTGAGAGATTGGCTCACAGATCACAGTAACATGCATATAGAGTATAGCAGGATTTGGACTACAGCAATTACTCACAATTTGTTTATTACTTACAGGTAATGAAGGTTACCCTCGGAGCTCTGACCAATGACTTCTAAAAGTCTCACCAATCATTATCTAAGGAAGTGTATACTAAGTACACAGCCTAAGCTATGCTTTGAGTGTAAAGTCAAAATTCACATTCAAAACAGCAGTGTAAATAGTTATTGGTACATTTGTGCACAACATAACAAGTGACACTGTAGCCTACCCACCCAGAATGATGGAACTGTACATCAAGAACCCCAAATGCTTGAGCTTGGCAAGACATTGAATGACAAACAGATGAGCAACAAAAGACCAGAGGAAGATGAATGTCACTCTGTTTAAGGCAAACACTCATTTTATGTACATCCATTGTTATTAAGCAAAATGTCCACAAAACTTTGTGCCATGGCATGATGCATGTAGGTACTGTACACAGATAAACATAATGCCTGCTGTAGTACAGATGCTTTGGCAATAGCAAGGCAGACCATGCTAAAGTGTATATGTCCTGCCGACCTCTGTTATCAGACAGCACTACTTCAACTACAACAGTACACAAAGCATGCAACACCTGCATAGATGCCAAGGGCAGAGCAGTATTCACACACACACACACACACACACACACACACACACACACACACACACACACACACACACACACACACACACACACACACACATGCAGATATAACGGTTGAAGTAGCAAAGTTACCATGTTAATGCAATCCCACAACATCATGATCTCTGCTTGTTCTGCCTGCCTATGGCAACAGGAAACATATATCTGTATATGTTTACACATAGTGTATAGTACAGTAACCATCACAATCATCAAACATAGTGCAGTTACCATTTCAATACTAGCTCAGGCCATAGTGAGCACACTGTGGCATCAGAAAACACCTCTTTTACACAAGACAGATATAGGAGGACAAGGGGTGCCATATCATAGTACATAAAAGGAGTAGGAACCGCTATGTGCATCACAGAAGGCACACAAGCAGATAACATGCTCATATTCTTTCAGTTGTCAGACCAATGCCAATACAAGTTACACTGACCTCATGCACACCCTGCCTCCCCAAGACATTTGACACCAACTAGGCTTCCCAAACACATGTCAGCATCACAGTGTCACAGTTAATCACCAGCATATGCATTATTTGATTCATAACACAACACAGCACAGACATGAAAAAGGTGATGGCCACAGTGTTTATAGTAACCATCATAATGCCAGTGCAGGGCACACTAACATGCTTGTTTCCCTGACATCCTGTGCCACAGACACAATCTCTGTTTATAAATGTCATGTGTTAGCCTAGCAGGTATGTCAATCATCAGATTACATGACTAACATTATTGCACAAACTCTTACAGATAGAATTATAGCTGTCACTCTATAAAATCATATAGGTTACTATCTTGTGACTATGGTGGCCAATTAATAAACTTGATGTTTTACCCCATAGTATAACTTCCATTTTAAACTCGGAACACTTGGGGGTGAATGCTCTCATGTTCTGATGCCTTTGCACCAAAGTGGTAACATGCTTACATGTGTCAGTCTACAGGGTGGAAGTGTTGAAAGAATATCACTACCAAGTGGTCATCCATTGTTAGGGCTTCCTGGCATTATCAGTGAAACTACGGATCTGTTGCCTTCAGCATGCATAATGGTACCACCACTACCTGTCAAAATATACCACTGTACCAAGCAGCCAGATACATGAATTTAGATGCCACCCTTATGTCTGCCATGTTGTTTTCATGCTAAATCTCACACAGTACAGTATTGTTAGCTGGTAATGCTGTGCAGTAATAACAATGATACAGTCAGTAAACCTGCTGTTTATAGCCTCCAGATGTTTTGTGTGATGTTTTGCATTCCTATCATGCATGGTAGCAAGAGCACATGATGGAACTCACAGCTATGTGTTATCTTACCCTTAATATGAGGTATAGACACCAGAGAGCTATGTAGTATGTCAGAGTATCCCCCTAATCTGAGGTAGAGAGATCTCAAAACCATGCAGTATCTAGGGTATTCCCTCAATCTAAGGTAGTGTCATTTAAAAGCTATGCAGTATCTCAGAATATTCCCCTAATCTAAGGCAGTGGCAATTAAAAGCTATGCAGCATCTCAAAGAGTATTACCCCTAATCTATGGTAGTGGCACTTAAAAGATATGCAGTATCTCAGAGTATTTCCCCCTAATGTAAGATAGTGAGTGGCAATTAAAAGCTATGCAGTATCTCAGAATAGTCCCCCTAATCTAAGGTAATGGCATCTTAAAGCTCTGCAGTATTTCCCCCAAAACTGAGACAAAGAGAGATATCATAGATAGTGTATGCAAGTTCCTGGAGAATACTTGTATGGGTACCAAAGTCCACTCAACCCCCCCCCCCCCCCCCCGGACAGGGAAAAAGTTATTGACAGACAGCATGCTTCAAAATTCACTTTTCTGTACTTAAATAACAGTTTACTTTCACAGTGACAAGAAGCAAGCTGTCATTTTGTGTAGTGCTGATAGGGATTCAGTAGAGTGATTTTGCTAACTTTTATTCATTATTTTTTATATTTAAAGCAGCTTAAATGTTTTATTAAAACACCAAATAGTGTTGTCACTATAAGCAGTTTTGCTGTTTCTAAAGAGTTTTTTTTGTCTAGCTATTTTATAATTTATAAATGTACAGTTGTTATACAATTTTTATAAAATACATGGTTACAGAATGCAGATTGTGTGGTGTTCTCACAGCAGTACTGATGGCTTCTGTAGGTTTCCTTCACTTAAAAATGGTTGAAAACCACTGACATGCACACATAAAACATTTTATTTTGGTGGTAAAGGTGTTTATATCGCAGAGAAAGCAACACTGTGAGTGCTGTATCACATGAAATCAGAGTCCATTTAGTGATATTTAGTGTATTAGGGAAGAAGTCAGAATACTGCATCAGGAACCTTTACAAATTCCATTCCCATCTAAGGTAATTGCATTAAGAAAGCCATAAAATGTAACAAATACTATGGCTGCAGAGAACAGATCATTAAGATAATAAATAACCATTATTGCCAACAGCCTACACACATACTGCTAACATAATATACTACATGTGCTGCTGGGAACTGCTTTGTCTTCCTATAAGTAACTTGTGTAAACCAAAATAAAACAAAACATTTATATTAGTGCAGGAGTGCTGGAATTACAGGCAAAGCCATTCATTATATTAGAGTACTATTGAGTGTCTCAGTCATTTGAACATGTTTAATGCTTTATACTGGTAATGATTTCAGTAAATCGTCTTTGCTTTGGCCTCTACTTATTATGGCATATCTGTTTTGTCAGGAACTGAAAATCAAGAAGGCTCTTAATTACAACAAATTGTTTGGATGTGTTGCTAGCACTCATGCAGAGTGTTTTTAAAACAGCAATACAATGTAGGAGGCAAATTGACAATATGAGTGAACATGACAGGCATATAGCAGTTGACACTTTGGCATAATCTGTATCAGATGTGATTGCCTGACAACCCAGAGATTTATAAATAAGCAATCTCGCAACAGTGCTGTTGATAAGGATCTCTTTCCAAACATACAGTACCAAATTCACTGATATAATGAACCCAAGAAAAGCTTATTCTGAGAAAGCTAAGTTATATATTGCTATGTGAATGACAATGAGATATGAAGTGACACAGGCATAAACTGCTATGCCACAGATTTATTCCTTCCAAAAATAAGCAGTTGTAAAATATGGGTATATATCCTGTGTCATACTTTTCATTTATTTAAATATGAAATTCACATGGGTATATACACCTGTATACAGACACACATATACAGACACACACACACACACACACACACACACACACACACACGCACACACACGCACGCGCACACACACACACGCACACACACACACACACACACACAAATCTATCTAATCTATGTCTCTGTCTAACTATATGTATATACATGTATAGCCATGTTTTTTGTGTATCAGCTACAGCACATATATATCTAAATTATGTCCACCATACATAGAGCAGAGGTCCCATGTTCATTAACCTGCATGGACAGAGACTCCGACTCATCCTCAAGAGGATGGATGCTGCTGAGCCTGTGAAACAATTGACAACTAACAAGGACTACCCAGTATTTCCTGCTTGTAATGGCCAAGCTGTCTTATGTTGTTAATATGAATTTCACCTCTCTACAAAAAGGTAAGGGAGTATACATGGGAGCATGCATGTCTCCTCCTCCTAACTTGGCACAAATTATGAGCAAGCTACTAGTTGTAGAAATGGGTAGACAACTCCTCAGGAGCAGACGCTGGTCAACTTCCTATCACCCACATTTTGCCAGAGTGGAAATCATTAGGTTGATTATTTCTGTATACGAACAATTGTGACAATGATACATGACTGCCATCCTGCATGGAAGAAATTCACTGACTGGGTGCAGTTCAAGATGTAGGGAAGGTTCTACAGAGGAGAGGTGGGAGAAAAAGAAATGTATACATTTTGCATACCCAGTATTTATATAAATATAAGTTAATAGTGATAACTGTATATTTGTAGGTATACATTTAGGTTCATAACCATTATAGAGTCAACATACCCATATAGAAATCTTGTAGACTTAAACATGAAGAGAAAAGGAAGATCAACAGTTTACTACAGTGTGTGTTATACTGAAGTGTCGAACAGCTTTAAATTTGACAATTCCACAGAAGAGCACTTAATTTTATCTTATGACCAAACCTCTCAGTTGTCCATGATTTTTTCTCATA
The DNA here is from genome assembly GCF_019279795.1 of Protopterus annectens. Taxonomy (NCBI): domain Eukaryota; kingdom Metazoa; phylum Chordata; order Ceratodontiformes; family Protopteridae; genus Protopterus; species Protopterus annectens. The sequence continues at coordinate 189,078,902 of NC_056742.1, forward strand.
GGTTTTCCCTGGCCCTTGTAAAGGTTTTAAATTTCTGGCAAATCACTAAGTACTGTCATCAGTAATGCTAGACAGAGCTTCATGTTTCCTATTGTTTAGAAAATGTGTTTTGATGTAAAACCTATTGTTCTATTAACTTTTAATGTGAATTAGTCACGTATAAAAAATAATGTCTCTGATTTGTTCCTTTGTCCTACCATTATTTTTGGAAGTGTACCAAATTCTTAATGAAATTGAGAGGAATGCTGATGTCCATTCAATGGTGATAACTGTTTTTCCAATGCTCAAAGCTGGTAAAACACGTCCCTCTCCTACGGTATCTCTTTTTTTTTTTCTTTCTTTTTTTTTTTTTTTTTTGGTTGTAACTGGTATTCTGAACAAATATAGAATGCATGTAATTCAGATAGCCATAGTTTTCTCTTTAAAACTTATCAATTGATCCATTGGTAGGCAACGGTTTATTGGGTATACATCTGTTTTATTACACTGTTTGTCTTGCACTTTACACTTCACTAAGAATCTTAACTTGTTCTGTCTTACTTGTATTACCTTCCACTTGAATATAACAGTGTTAATTTATTGATTTATTGTCTGAATGAGTAAGTGATTTATATAATGATTTATTGTCTGACTGAGTAACAGATTGTGGTACATTCTGGTTACTGTGTAATAAAATCTGCCGTACAGTAGAAATAAATGCCAATCCACTACAGAACTATTTCTCCCCTCTAACACATCATCAGAAGGTGGGGCTGGATGACATGGAAACAGGAAGTAATTGGACAGTTGGTCATTATAGAGTAAACAGGAACACCAGTTTATTAAATGTAATATATATATATATATATATATATATATACGGATCTAGGACTTTTGATCAAAAGATCAAAAGTCTGAATCCATTCCCACTGAACACACTTTAACAAAAGCACTTTCATCGAAAAAGCACTTTCATTAAAGTGTGTTCAACAAAAAAAACACTAAATTAATGTTTTTGCAGGGGGGCAAGCCAACCTGCTCACCCCCCTACTTAAATATTCTCCCTCTGCGATCACACTACAGTGGGTAAAAGGGAATTTTCCCTTATCCGCACAGTAGTACGACCTCCGCAGCAGGCATACTTACGCGAAAGTGCATCTTCGGTGAAAAGCACTTTCATGCAAGTATGCTCGCCTATAATTGATATATACATATACATATAAGTCCACTAAAGTAACTAAACTAAAATCTGCACAATTTAGTAAAAGAAAGTTCATTTTACAAGTTTGAGGTATAACTATACCAAAAAGAAATGGTTAACAACAGAAAAAGTTGCACTTGATCTTTAAGCCACAACATGTCTTGCATATTAGAAATGTATTTCTTGGAAGTCATTTTTGAAACTAAAATATACAAATCTGCAGTGTTCTCTCCTCCCAGTTTGGGCAGACGAGAATATTTATTTTTTGAATGTCCTCCTTCTGTGAATACTGATATTCCAATCACAACTATGACAGAACATATTTAATTTTAATTTAATTTTACCATCTGCTAACAAGAAGTGGACTCATTCATGGATCCTGTTTTACTCAAAACTTGGGACAGAAGAGCATGGCTAAATGCAACATATGTACAGACAATTGTATAGGTGCCACCAGTTTCCTAACAGCTTACTTAATTTTGTTTATGCCCTTATCCATCCATCCCATATTTCATTAAGCTAATTATAGGTCCCTGTGGGTCAAGCCTGAAACTATTAGGACTGCTTTTATACAGAAAAAAAGTCATTTTAAGGCTCCCATTCTTCAAAAGAAAACTATAAATGATTATTTTGGGTAAATGCTTGAGGCCTGGACAATCTCTGCCCATTCACACAAATAATCATTGTGCAATAAACAATGCTGTTACCATAATCACTGATTCGGAATGTAAACATCTTGTACTACATTGTAAGGTGACCTTGGATTTGTTTATACTATGATACTGTGTAGGACGCTGCAGCACTGTATAGTATGATTCATCTCTTACACACATAACACACACACACACATATATATATATATATATATATATATCTTAAGAAATATGTAGGTACAATGAGTCATTAGTAGTAGTACTGAGCAAATTATTTTGTAAAAGCAGAGTTCCAGCTTTCACAAAATGCTTGGCTAAGCATTTTGTACATTAAACATTTATTACTGACTGAAGGAAAAAGAACATATTGATTGAAAAGGAAAATAAATATATGTATTATTGATATTGTTAGCAGGTATTGCTATATCTATTATTAATTCCATTGGGTATTTACATGAGTAGTGCCATTGCTACTGTGTATTGATTGCATGTATTAACTCTGCTGTCATGTATTGTTGTGTATTAATATTGCTATTTTCCTGGCATATCATGTAAAAGATTGTACAGGGTATGAAGCCATGCCACATAAAAGATGTGTGTCCCTCCTTCTGTAAGAGGCAAGTTATTAAGGTTTGGTTTCCTAATGAAGAAGCCATTGGAATGTTCAGAAAGAAACATGTAACTTGAGACTGAAACACACATCATCCCATCTGCTAAAAAGCTGCCTAACATTTAAACTAAATGTCTTTATTCAGCATAGACCAAAAGGTGCCATCATCCAACTATGAACTTCAGAGATAGATATATGAAACTATACACCATTTTGCTTCTTGGACATTAAGGTTTAAAGATATAAGAAAAGAGTGACAGACTCTCAGAATATGGAAGAAAGGAATGACTGTAACCCATTACTTTTCCTGGTTGTGTCCTTAATCAAAGAAATAATGTACTGTGGAAAGATAGAAATCTAGGGCAAAGGATGAACACTAACTGTTCAAGTTCCAAATCCTCTCTGACCTGGAAAGATTTATACTGAAGAGAAACTGAGTGAGTCAGACTTTCAGAATAGTTATCCATAACTCTTGCACCAGCCATACTTGGACTGTTGCTAACTGCAAGCTAAAAAGCAGACAAACTCTGAAAGAGCTTTGCTGAAGGACTGATATAGTGCTATAGACTCTGGGAAAAGGAACCAGTGACTGTGATATTGCATCTTGCCAGTTCTTCAACTGGCAAATCCAATAGGTAGATCCATTCTCAGTGAGGGACAATGGAGTGTGCCAGACAGATGCACTTAACCAAGACTCCCTGCAAATGCAATGAAGTGCAGCCATCAAAAGGAGCCAACAGTTAAGTGTAAGGAATCATTGTCAGTTTGGCAGATGTCCCAAAGACAGAGAGTATTTCACACTCAGGACTAAAATAGTATTAATCAAGAAAAAAAATGCTAATAAAAGACTTATGGACTCTTTAAGTCTTGTTTGAACTGAACCCTTGCCACCCTGCATGCCTTACCACACTGCTAGGATCTAATGTAAGTAATATGTTGCTTTTTTCTGACTTTTCTGCTGTACAGCAAGTTAACTTTTGTTGACTGATGCTTCTCAAGATTAAGTTAATAATTTATTTCTTACATGGTAATAAATTCTATTTTTATACAAAATCCAACCTGGTGCATGATAGCTGTTTTAATTTTTAGCTTGATTGTAACCTTTACAAATAGGTAAAGAAAGGGGATAAGTATGTGTTGGGTCACCTTATCCCCACTCACAAACAAATGCATTGGTTACAATATAAGATATTACATTCCAGTCTAATTGTTCTGATACGGACAAGACACATAATATTCTGTTGCAGTATAAACATATAGTTTCTCCACTTTTATTATATATTCTTGGCGTATATTCAGGCAAAGTTAGTAAGAATTTATATTTTGTTATTATTACTCTTAATTTAAGGCTTACGCAAAGATTTCCACTCTTCCTTACTGGATGCATTTTTCACCTCGACAGGAAGAGCAAAACTGTATCATTCATCTTTCCTCATACTTCTGCTTTATCAATATTCTGCAGGATATTTTAATGGAAACTGCTTCTTATCCACCTTTCTCTTCACTTACTTATTTTTAAACTACTTTTTGTTATTGTAATCTTGCTAAGATACCGTGTGAGGCTCTTTACCACCACTGTTATATTCCAATGTGTTAGCTAATCTATTTGTGAATAGTCACTAATGATTTTTATATTTTTATCTGAATTCCAGTGCAAACTAAGTTTTATCCTATGTAATACCTTGTTCTTCATCTGTATTACAACATGTGAATGTATTGTTTTATTTGTGTACTGTTTTATGGAGCTTTTCTCACCGGGACTCCATTGAAAATGGGCTCTTCTCGGCCCAGTGAACTATCTTGGTAAACAAACTGTAAATAAAAATAAAATAATAAAATAAATAATTATACCAAGTGTTCCTCAGTCTCTACCTGGCCTAAGTTATATTGTAACTTCACCTCTATACTTCTAAGGATGAAGATTCAAAGGTATTGGATTTGGTTTTAGATATCTCACATTTTATGACTGCCCAAAGCTATGGATCTTCTCTTTACAGATACAACTGACCTTTATAATCGATGGGCTAATAGAAGTCTATTATCCAAGAACTTAAATCTGTGTTTACTTGTGTCAACCAGTATATCAATTACTAGACATTACACATAATAGATGATACCATCCTCTACACCTTTGAATCAATACTACATCAGATTTATAATACAGAAATAGCTACTTATTACATAACAGACCACTACAAAAGAGGCCACTCCTTGGATAATGGCCAAAATTACAGATGTTTGAACATAACTGTCTACTTCTGAAAGCTTGCATTTTGAAACAAGGAATCTAGTTTTAACCTGGTTGATAACCCCTTTATTAGAATAAGGTTCTTCTGTCTGTTGGATACTTGTCCCCTTCCAAGCTTTCTTCCTCATTCTCCTTCAGTTGCAGTATTAAATGACTACCATGAGTATTTAGAATGGTCCTCACATCTGACAACTAGGATTATGAACTAGTAGTACGTCACATAATTGTGAACGAGTTTAGGGACTCAAACTCAAGGGATGTTCAAAGAAAGAAATGTTAGATTTTGGTATGAGTATTTCAAATGAAGGCAAAGTCCTCGGGTCTGAGTGGAATCCTGCTTACACCCAGAATGATGCCTATCTACAAAGAAATGATAATTTGTTTAAAAAAATAAGTTTAAACAGTTGGTGTCATTGTAGGGGAAGTCCAGTATGTACCAGCTTTGGAAGAGATGTCTGGCAGTCCATCTTGCTTTACAAAGGATAGTCTGATGCTCTTTTTCCATTCCTCCCATGTACAGGCGAAACCTTTTGCTGTTCCCATTGTGCCTTTTATAGGTGGTGAATAACTCAACAGGACAGATTAAAGTACAACATATTCAAACTTCAAATTAGACTACATAAAGGCAGTTCTTCTCATTTTCAGAAGCCTTACTAACAAATTGTAGATTATGATGTTCACCTGCAATTTGAACATATCCATATGTGTACTGCAACTCAGAATTTATTTCTGAGTTTTTTGTGTATCATGTATTGAGCCATGAAGCAAACCACAGTGGAGTTTCTATATTTGTCAGAGACCACATAGCTTCAAGACATATTCCCAGAGTCCCACAAATGGAGCTCAATAAACTCCATCTTATCCTGAATAAAATGATTTAACAATTTATTGTTTGCTACAGGGTATAAAAGATTCCTAAAGGTACTCACCAAGCTACACTATACCTAATAATTGGAAATGCATTAAAACAAACAGTAAATCAGCCAAATAGAGGGCAGAGTGTTAAAGACTTCTTTCTTCACCAGTAAAGCTCCTAAATGTATTATTCATGTAGTGCCTCTATCTCTGATTAAATGTGACCATAAACTTGTGCATGACCTTTTCATCTTTTCATTTAAAAGTGCAAACATCCCTCACAGTTAGCACATCTCAATTAAGGAGTTCAGTTCTACAAACTTACTCAAATTCAATAAAGAACTCTCAAAATGTATTTGTTATAACACCATTTAACTGCATCCTCATCTGCTAGTTATGCAGTGGCACTCATAGTAACCCCACTAATCTGGTGGTAATATTTCTCCCGCATATGCCTCAAAATCACAGTGTTGTATGAAGTATAAAGCTTCCTTTATCATGGACCCTTCCCTGCTAGTTAGAATTTCATGACCAAGTTGTTTGACTTTCGGCTTTTTCCTGGCAAGGGGTCACCACAGCGGAACTCCGGTCCGCTAATGATTGGCAGTAGATTTTTACAAAATGCTGAGGTGCCAGCTTGACACCCAACCATCAACGAAGTCATGCTCATTTACGCACACATCTTTCGAATGCTACCCAACCATGGGGAGGACATGCAGACTCCACACAGAAGGCACTCCCAAGCCGAGAATCGAACGGGAGAACCTCTTGTTGTGAGTTAACAACGCTACCGCCGTACCACAGCGGAAGCTATTTTTTTTCATGTATAAGTCCTTAAATCAATACAAGACCCTGGTCATGTGGTATCACAGAAAAAGCACCTTTGGTACAATTATTTGCAAATAATGTCTTTGGTCCAAATTCAGCCTCATTAAGTCGTTTCAAAAATGTAAAGAGTCTTTGGCCACATCATCGTAGTGATTTAGCATACCCTTTAAATTAAAATCTATCAGATTTGTAAAGGGGATCAGTTTTTGAACTCACCACAACCACTCTGAATTGTAATACAAGATTATTAATGCATTTCTGAATTTTGGGAATTCCAAAGTGTGAATGATATATTTATCTGTTTTGAGGTAGTTTTTCTAGCTAATATCAATATTGCCTTCAAATATTAGGACATCTTCTCAAATATCATTTTTTTCCTATAAGCTATAATAATCTCATTCATAGAGATCCTATTGTAAATAATGTTATCATTTAGAATGTTTAACATCCTTCCAGTTTAGTCTAATGTACACATAACAACCATCCTTTTTTTCTTTTTCTGGCTTCATAATGCTTAATGACCTGTGATATGAAAATTTATTAACTTACAATTTTTTCAAGAAATGTCAAATTCTAAAACTGTTTTGCACTTTTTGTCATAAAGATTCTTAATATGGGTGGTTTTATCTTTTGATTTGGGATTTGATGTTTAAGCATGACTGTGATGCATGTTAAATTCCGAGGAAATATACAAGAAAAACAAAACTGTTTACTCTGTTTGGTCATTAAAGATAAATGTTCATCTCAGCAGACTTGAGTGTTTTGGATTTACCCTTAAATTTGTTTTGTAATTGTTTTGGTACAACTGAAGTTTTGGAAAACACAGACCAACATCAGTCATGACAGTTGTAAGGGGACAACCAGAAAGGTTATCAATTCAGAACATCACAACAGACTAAATCTAAAGAAATTTACTGAATGAACTGGTATCAATAAGAACATGTAGCCACGTTGCTCCATGCTGAAAAGCTAAAAAACTCATCAGCACATAAATGGCCCATGAATGCACAGTACATTACAACATCATTCACAGCTGCAGGATACAGCAGAAAAGACTACACAAGCCAGAACTTCAGCTGTACAATGTCATTATTTAAAAACATAAGTAATGTGTCATTTTTATTTAAATACTGTTACTGTATAAAATGATAATTCATTCTTGTGTATGGATATTGCAGGATTTTACTTGATCATAATAGCAAGCTGTGGAAATCAAAACATGGCAAACTTGGTAAATCCCGGTTTGCCCCACCCAGCCGTGCAGAATTGCTTAATTGGATTTGTAAAAAGTGCTCTTGTCTGTTTGTATATTTATTTACTAATTTATTTATTTAGTACTGACCACATATCTCTGACAACTCCTGCTGCAAAGTTAAGACAAGCTCATGACCAAGGGAACTTCTACAGCTAACTTTCACTCCAGTTGCAAAAGCAAAAAAGAACAAAAGTAAACATAGTTTATTTGATAAGCTCATTTAGAGCTATTTGAAATACATTCTCTATGATTCAGATATGACACACATTCTCTGTGTTGAGACCTCAAACTTGATAACAGTGTACTTTTTTATTTAGCAACAAAGTGCAAGATGCTGCCTTATAAAATATATATCTATATCATGTGTGTGTGTGTGTGTGTGTGTGTGTGTGCACGCGCGTGTGTGTATGTATATATATATATATATATGGTTCAGTCCACCAACATAAAACCACACATACACCAAAACGACAAATATAAAAAAACATACACACACACACAAACACGAAAAAAAACACAAAACAAACCCACAAACATTCCACAAACCACACACACAACACACCAACACCAAAACACTTACAAGCCCACAACCCCACCAAACCCCCAACCCTAAGGTTACATCGCTACACCCATACCTAACCCCTAACCCTAACACTGTCGCCCCACCACCCGCCCGCCCTCCCCTAACTCACTTAACTAACCCTATAATCCCCGCCCTAACGCTTAAAAACCCCACTAACTAACCTACCCCCTCGCTACCTAACTAACCTCCCCCCCACCCCTACCCTATCCCCAACTAACCTAACTCACCCCTAACTTACCCCCGCCCTAAACCTAAAACCCACCCCCCCCACCCACAGACCCCCAGACCCGTCAGTCTCCCACCACACTTACCTGCACCCCACCGTCACCGTCACTACACTCACACACAGCCACCCTCTCCCCCATCGGCATCGCGTTGTTGTTGTCATCCGTCTGGTGGTCGCCTCTGCATTGCATCATGTTCTGCAACCCGCGATTGACCGGTCGGTCTTCTTCGCTTCGATCTCCTGAGCTCCCGTTCGATGTGTCGTGTCTCTCAGCTCGTCCGAAGTCAGGTAGAACCATATATATATATATATATATATATATTTTTTTTTTTTTTCTTGATTTAGTAATTCACAGGTAACTTCACTAATAACACAGTAATTATATGTGCATATTAGGTCTTTGGACACCCCGAATGCTGTACTGTTGTTGCACATTAATTAAATACATTTTTAAGTTTTGAATTTTGTTTTTGAGCTGCTCCTGTAAACTTATATGTATATATCACAGTGGATATGACAATAAGTTAGCTGTGTCAGGAATAATTACATATGTTTTTTTACAATGTCACCACAGCTGGCAGATTCAGTGAACACTTTTGTACCTATCACTTCTCACTATAGCAAAAAGAATGCAAATATACCTCCTCTTGTCTCAAATTACAATAATAATAGAACACATAACTTCTCATTTGAGCCAGTGTGTATCAATACGATAAAAAGATACTTGAATAAATTAAAATGCACTACATTCACAGCAGAAAATATTCCTGCAAAATATCTTACTTGAGAAGCAGATGGAAGAAGCTACACAGTAACTATGCAGTGAATAAATCCTTAGAAGGATCTTATGTTACAAAAATATGGAAAACCTCTTACATTATACCATTATGTAAAGGAAGTAGTCACGCCGAATGTTCAAGCTATCAATCTATCACAATACTTCATCCAGTCTCTAATGTGCTTATTCATCATCAAACCTAAACTCTGTTAGAACACTTACTTTCCTCATCACACCATAGCTTCTGACCCTGTTATAGCACTGAAACTGTCATTTTACATTTTAGAGACGCAGTCAGCCAAAACAGGAATATAAGTAAGATTGTTCCTCCTATTACCAGACAGTAAAAGACATTTGATACTGTATTTCACTCTTTAGTCCTGAACAAGCTCTCACAATTAGGACAAGTAGCACTGCCATTGAATGTTTTTTTTTTGTTACCTCATCAGCCATGCATAATCTGTCAAATGGTAGGACTCCTACAGTACTCACCTGCTAGTATAAAAAAGGAAGGCCACTCAGGACATTACTAGGACAACTTTTATTTAATACAGTGATAAATGACATATGCAACAAAACTCGCAAAACATACAATTTGCTGATGACTCAAATCATGTTTGCTCAGTCCCAACAATATCCCAACATCAAATAGTCACCCAAGACTCATTCTCCTCTTTTGAGACCTAGCTAGAACTCCTCCAAAATCCCCACCCAGAAATCAAAATTAATCACATTTACCTCCAGTAACCTCTCAACAACTGGCACTGCAATAGTCTTAGCTAACAATGCCAAAATAGCCAGCCATTACTAGTAGGATCCTTCAGGCTTCTTTGTCAGGCCGTGTGTTCTTTGGAACTTATTTCTCATAGAACAGGCAAAGGCTAATAATGTTTTGCTAAATAATTCTGCACATAACTGCACAGTAGGAATAATCCTAACCCCCTCCCGATTCATTAATACCTAATACTATATCAACACTTTGATCAAAAAAATGACTGGTACTATAATGACAGACTCAACCTAATCCCAAGGAAGTACAGGTTAGTCAGTGTTGGTAAAACTAGTGCTCCTGAATAATATCATGTACATAAAATCCTCTTAATGTTGACACCTTTACCCAGGATTTAGGAAGTTACATGGACCATGGGTTGTTCTTACACTGGTATATCTCAGTATTGTCAGTAAATTATTTTATCCTGTTGTATTTATTGCAGGTTCTCATCCAGATTCCAGTTCTTCATAATAATGCTTTACTTTGCCCCCATATACACATCACATAATAGACTGCACAATTTCACGTTTATCTCTGACTCTCTCAACTAGAAAGACCTCATTGTTTGAAAAACAAATGATTGAAAAGTTTAAAGATACACACTTATTGTAATAAACTGAAAAAAAAAACTGCTGTAATTTTATGTGGTCTATAATTTTCTCCAAGGTCATCTGCATCTTGTCAGCAGAGCTGTGTAAAATCATGTTCTCTACTATGCATTTCTTTGAAAAAAAAAAAAAAAAAACAAAGTTAATACCTTTCCCAAAGCCATAGCTCTGGAACAGGATATAATCAATTCTCAATTCCAGGATAAATTATTCAACAAATAGCTCCCTTGTCTATATGAGAAGCTTCTTCTACATACTAGACAGTGTAAACACTTAATGGTGTTCAAACTTCAGACTGATGAAAGAATGCAATCCTATAAGCTGATCCTAGGTGTCAGAGACTACAAATGTCTAACTATGGCAAATAAGAACTAAAACTTGTAATATCTCATTTCTTATTGCTACTTCTCTGCTTATCTTTCCTTCTAATTTCTCTAGCTTCTCCCTATTTCTTTTCCCTTAGCAAAATCCAACCAGAAAAGATTATGACTGTATCTTCCAAATAAACAAAACCTCCTATCATCATCTTCTGACTTATTAGCTCACATGCAGCATTACTAGCTAAGTCTATGATGGTTATCATACCGCTCAATTACTATTAACTTATGAATCTATGAAGCTATAAAAGTGCATACCAGCATCTCAAGTAGAAAGGAAGGATGACAATCACAGGTATATTTAAAATGAAAGCGCACAGACAAATCCTCTCCAATCAGGGGACAGTGTATTCAAGATGAAAGCCTAGTGGGGGGCACCCCATGAAGGTTAACTACCAATCTGTGGGTTATTGAATGCAATTATGATAGCAGTATCTGGTTATAAAGGCTACATGTTCATTTTACTGACACAAAGAATGCCTCAGGTTATTTTATAAATGTCTGAAATCTTAACCTGGGTAATGTTTGGCATGAGGCCTCATTGTTTAAATTCAGTATACTAATCTATATTAGACAAATGTCAATATCATTTTGCAGTATGTTGGTTTGAGAGCTGAAACCGCTATACTTATATTTGGTATCATACTCATAGTCTGTTGTTAGAATGAACACTAACACTTATGCCTGGATTTTTTTTAAAAACACCTTATTTTGGAGAGGAAATTCAAACTGATTGTGTTAAGAATGTGATACTTCATTTCCACAGAGACATAAATATCTTCAGTGAATATATTGTGTATTGTGAGGAAGATCAAGGACATAACAATTTTGATTTCTATGAAAACAAGAATTGTTGTTCTAATTTGTGCAGCTAACATTATCCACAGTGTTTATTTATTTATTTTTTCACATATAAAGGAGTGTTTTATAATAAAAGAAAATGTGCAAAGACTTTCCTAACTTACCACATTTTTTAACAATTGAAATAACATTTCTGAAGATGAAGACTGTTGTAGCAGGACATCTCTTGAAAGTCACAAGCCACAAGTTCTTTCTTCAAGTTAATTTATATGTTGAAATTCAAAATAGATCAATTCCTAGAAAGCTTTTTCACTTTTCTTGCTGTCTAAAGAGCAGTCATTATTCAGGAATGATTTGAGTGCTTGGAAATTACAACACTTACCTACGTATTTTGCAGACATTCAACTGTTAGGCTAATTAGAAAATGACTCATATTTCCAAAAGACATATGTAGCCTTCAGGTGTATATTGAGTAGAGAGCAAAGCCTGGCACTGCAAACTGTTTCTTTTGATTAGATAATTGAGCAAATTATAGTCAGTATATACAATTCTCTAGTAATAATTCCATCACATTTGTTCTTGATCTTACGGAATTCATCCAAACCCTTATAACATATTAATAGTGAGCATGTCTTGGTCCTGGAGAAAATGGTAGCTTAGTTTGATTTCTCTTTCCACTAGTATAGTGAATCAGCAAAATAGATATAGTTATAACTGGAGTGGTGCAGCAGAAATTGAAGTACAAGGCCAGGAGTATTTTAACAAATAGAAAATGAGGTAGTCACTTGGCTTAAGGAGCTTAACTCTGAAGAAAAAATAATACTGCTGTCTGTGTGCCTTTCAGTGACCAAACATGATCTAGAGACAAACCTTTCAACAGTTTTGCATGTGTGGAATGCGATTCAAAGCAAACAAAGTCAAATAAGCATTGCTGTTGAGGAGAACAAGTAGACACAAAGGAAATAAGTAAAGAATGTGACAAAAAAACAAGATTTAGAAAAGAAAATGCACATTACTAAAGAAAGCAGATGATTTGGGAAACAGAAATTGGAGATGAAATGTAATACGTGACTCACTGGAATTTCAGAAATGATCCATACCAAAACTATTTTGTGGAAAATATGGTCAGAGAAGGGATGAAAATACCACCTAATTTAATATTCATAATAAAATTAATCGATAAAGTTGGAAAGATAAAAACAGAGGTGGAAAACCCTAGATGTGTGCCTTTGAGATTCAGCTTATTTTCAATAAGGAAATGGATCATTCAGTATGGCAGGAGAAACAGAAGTCTCCCGTGGCAACAAAGTCAAACAAAAATTTCATGGACAATTTATCTGTAGAGTCATATTGATGTCATAAGGAAGCAGATTATTTGATGAGAGCTGAAATAGGTTTTCCAGTGACTGTAACTTACCCGACCACACTAAATCTATTAGCATGGGACTAGATAATGGGATAAACTGGCATAGCAGATGCATGACAGTTTTACAAAAAAGAAAAAGCAAAGCAGCAGAGAATGTTATGGAAAGAGAGGGAACATATTATGACATACAAAGAAATAGAATGGGAAGAAATCCAGAAGAAGAGACGAGATGCCATGGTCAATAATTTTTGGTCTTGTCCTGTATTATCACCCCTACTTGGCAACATACACTGTATCATTTTTACCTCAACTTTACATTGTTATGAAACTTCATGTCACCACTGTCCTATTTGCAAGACTATGGAATTAAACTTTGTCTAAACACTCATTCTGATCTACCTTTTTCATAACATTGTGTTGCTGTATCATGATTATGTTTCTGTGCTGACTATTCACATGTATGTTAACAGTGGTTTTGCTTTCTCATTACTGTATGCTCAACTAACCACTGTTTTTTCTCATTAGTGTATATTCAAATGATTCTTCAAACCATGTATGTATGCATGTAATACGTTACTTTCTTTACCTATCTTGTTGAGCTTTTCTCCCTGGACCTCCTCTGAAAAGGGTTTTTGTACCCGGTTGGTCTTTCTTGGTAAAGAAAAAGCATTAAATAAATAAATAATACAGAGATAAGTTTTCCAGACAAAAATTGCAGAATAATACAGAATCTAAGGATATTAGATGAAAGAGAGATCACACAAAAGGAATGCCAGTACTGAAAAGCAAAGACTACAAAAGGGAGAAAAATATCCAAAAACAGTTGGAATCTCAGACACAGCTGAGTGCATTAGGCACTTCTCCCAGACATAACAAAATGGAGGCCAAAGTGATCACCAATGAGTACTGCTGGTACATCAAGAGTGGATCACATAAATTTGACCATATTTCTACATCCCCACTGTCTAGTCAAGATAATATAACTGAGAAGTGGAAGGAGTAGAACGTTTTAAAGTCAGTCTAGCTGTTAGATCTGTTAACTATGAACATTCCTTAAGTGGACTATAACAGGACTGATTAAATGTTTAGACAATGCTGTTAAAGAATGGCTTGTTCAAGTGTACAGGTGGATCTACCTGTAACCTCTGAAAATGTTTAATTAAAAATGTCAAACTGTGCAGATGCAATTCTTTTAGAAGTTTTCCTAAGTTGTCCAAACACAAAATGAAAAATAATATAAGTTAGTAATGCACCTGAAAGTGGCTTAGAGGATTAAGCCACTGCATTTGTGCTATGCAAGATGACAAGATGCACACAATGGACTGATTTCATTTAACTGGTCTACAAACTTTGCACGTTGCACTTAACATGGACACTGATTTATTTTATAGTTAGATATTTATGTGTATGAATCACAATCGATATATATATATATATATATATATATATATATATATATATATATATATATATATATATATATATATATATGCGTGTATGTGTGTGTGTGTGTGTGTGTGTGTGTGTGTGTGTGTGTGTGTGTGTATGTGAGGGTGTGTGTGTGTGATATATTTAAAATGTGGGATGAAATGTTTAAAATGTATGATAGTAAGTTCACTGTTAAATGCTTTACAAGAGGTAAGAAAACTCCACCAACTATGTTATTTTCTAGTTTAGATTGTGTATATGTCATAATAAATAATTTTCTTGTTAAAGGGAGTTATGCAAATCGAGAGAAGGAACTATCAGCCAATGAAACAAGACTGCCTGCTTATCTCTTTTCTTGTTTTCCTTTGAAAAATAAGTCAGGTGAGTTGAATTGTAGTGAATGTAAGTGTACAAAATGGCCAAAGGAGTTGTATACCAGCCTAGGAGGTCAGTTCACCAAAATATAGATGGGGGCTAAGATGGATGCCAGAAAATAGTGACAAAGAGAACAGGATGTAACAGTCAAGCACTATGTATTCGTTTCATTTCTTGGAATGTGGAAGCTTAGTCTCACATTATAAAATATAAGTAGATCTCTCAGGAATTTAAATATACAGATGTTCAAATAGCCTTAGTATAGGAGACTAAAATAAAGATAAGAGAAGCATATAAGTTGTAACACTATAAATTCCCATGCATAGGGACAGAGTACAAGGTGGGTGGAGGGAAAAGTCCAGTGGTCATTTTATTTTATAAAAGCTTAAAAGTTCAAACTGAAGAACATGAAACAAGCACACTATGGAGATGACTTATATGATATCATAGCTAAGGTGTTTACCTCACAGATAATGATGCAGGGGTTCACTCTCATCTTTGGTCACATTATGGCTATGAAGGGTTGGGATAGTGGGTAAGGCATTAACCTCACAGATACAAGGTACAGGGCTTGGTTCTGACCTCTGGTTATTGGATAAGCTTGTAATAGTTTGTGAACAGATAAACTAGTATTTACATATGAGCCTACCTAAATGGAGAAGCATAATTTGGAATTGTAAAATGGAGATATGTAATATATTTGCCTATAGCACCAATGGCCCAATATTTCTTTGGAGATTTGTTTCAAAATTTGGAAAACAATACAGGAAGAAAGAAACCTGCAGACTGTGAGGGTAGAACTCAATGTTTTCATGTAATACAGAGGGAATAATTTATGCCCTTGAATGCCCATGTACATTATTTTATACAGGAGAGAGTCAAAGGATACTTAAAATCAGATTTCAGGAACATGTTAGAGACACTAAAAATGAGTGAATATATAGCCATTTGGAATGCACTTTAATCAGTTTCATAATAGTGATCCAACTGGTTTAAAAGGTTGCATTTTGGAACAAGTATCAGTGGGGATGGGGGAGTATGTAGATTTCAAGGATAAATTTCTGTATAAGGAAACTTTATATATATTGAAGTGCAGCATGTTGGCACCAATGGGGTAACTAATGAGTGCAATTGGAAATAGCTGATTAAATAATTAACTTAATTGTAGTGTTAATTGATAGATGTGCTTGTAATATGTGTTTCTTTGTAAGTATATAAGCAGAGGCAACACGGTGTAATTTTACTCCTTTATGGCATTTGTGCCAAGGTGCTAGAGATGAATAAAATATTCTTGTGGTTTATGTTCATGTGGCAGTCATTTTTGGTCTTGTTGGTTTGTTTCCTGAGTGGTTTCTATAGATCTCAATGTTACCCTGAATCTTTAATTAGATAAGTTACACGGTAAAAATAATATAATGCCCAGACATAAGAGCAGTTGAAGGAAACATTAAGACAACATAACTAATAGAAATATGTTGAGAAATGGCAGATGCGGGGGGCATTTACTTTTTGAGGACAGAGGGTGAAAAAGGCAGCAGACTACTTTCTTGTAAGCAAGAAGGTTCAGTTGAAAGTAACACAGATGAACAAGGATGCAGAGAGACACACTAAACAGATATATTTCAGACCAATCCCCAGTAATTCTGAAAGTGGTAATAAAGTACAACAGAAAGAAAACAGATTACAAGAACTGCAGTATATTATTCTGAGAGGTGGAAATGACCTACCACTTTTGATGAAAGAGACAAGCATCTTAAAAGGAAAATTAGAGCATTTAATGGTACTTCTTTATTATTGCAGCCTTGGCAATATAGTTTCGTAAGGAAGTAGCAATATGTACTTTAGACGAGTATGCCAGAATAAAGCCTTACCTTTCCACAAAGTCACCACTGATGTCAAATATCAAGTACTTTAGGGGAACTACTACTGTCAGTAAGGGATAGCTAAAATTAATTTCTGCCCTCTAGGTTACTGGGTCAGACACAACCAAGCTGTGTCGTAAATCACTGGATTAACACACAGGATTTTTATATGAGGTTTACTTACAGAAATATATATCATTTTTGGCAAGTGACTTACCAATAGGTAATAATAAAATATCATTTTCATGATTAAAGGGGGGGATAAAGGTTAACATTCTATATTACAGCAAAGATGGGAGGGTGCAAGTCACTGCAATACGAAACTGTTGTCATAATGATTTTCTACAAAGGATTCTATCGAATAACATTGGGATGGCATTCTGCCTGTCATCCCACCAGCATACACACAGACTTTACTGTATGCGTCAATGAGGACTGGTTTGCTGACCAAATTTGGCGATTAATCACTGTTTAGTCTTTACGTATCTGTATCGCCAAGACTGCTATAATAAATAACTACCCATTTAACATCTTTCTAGGCAAAGATATAGGGTATAACTAGAAGTGACTTTTATTGGCTGCAAGGGGAAAGGAGTGTGAATTGCATAGCATAGGTATATAAAGAAAAGCACAGAAAAATATCTGTGACTAATATAACAGATAAAGTATCGGAGGCAATAACCTCACCAGAACAAACAAGGAAATCATTTAGATCAATGTTTTGAAGAAATGTATTAAAAATTGTAGGAGACGCAGTTAACAGAATGGTTTCAGATGCAAAAAATGGAAATTAGTGAGGAAGAGCAGGGTAAGTTAGATAGACCAATTATAGAAAGGTTAGACAGCTATATGGACTACAAAATGAGATATAGTTCCAGGTCCCAGATGGATTCCCTCCCAAATTATATTAATGGGGAAAGGAAAAAGAGGTACTAGATTCACTAAGACATCACAAACATATCTGGAAAACTCAAATGATTTTGGAGGACATAAATCATATTAGAATTATTGTGATACAGAAGGGTAATAAAGCTAGACCAGACTTAATTAATATAGACAAATTTTACTACTAAATTTAGATATAACAAATCTTACAAAAAGTCGAGCAAAGAGACTAACATATGTTTTGCTTTACATATTGAAACTGGAATAAAATGGCTTTATAAAAGATAGGCAAAAGTATAGATAGCTTGTTGAATTTGTCCAGTTTACTCAAAAGTCACCAGAGTATAACAAAGTAGGCCTAGTTCTGTTTGACATAAAAAAAGCTTTTGATGTGGTTAAGTGACGTGTTTATTAATTGTACTGCAAAAAGAAGATTAGTAAATTAATTTACTCTCTGGATTAAAATACTTTATGATGTTCCCACCTCTGATGTGCAATAGATGAATGAATATCTACACAGAGGAAGATCTTTTGAGGAACCAGACAGTGGTGTCCATTGTCCCTAAGGATTTTTTGTTAGTGATAGAGGAGCTATCATTAAGAATTCATGAAGTATTAGAATAAAAATGACCGATAGGTGTTGTGGTCAAGTTTCATGTATATGCTGATGACTGCATTTTAATGGCAGAAAATATAGACAAAGTTTTACCCCAGTATTAGACATATTTGAACATTTCTATAAAGTGCCAGGACTGCAACCTAATTACAATAAAATGATTTTGATTAGAGTAGGGGAATGTAAGGGAGGAGGTGCAATCAAAATTAGGTAGACTATCCCACCTACTTAGGACTAGAGGTGGGATACACTTATGAAGGGAAAATTTATAGAAGTGGGGCAATACCAGATGCACTGATGTGGATAAGATAAATGATATTAAGATTCTGATCCAGCCTTGGATCTTACATGTCATTAGACCTATACTGATGATGTTTAACTACCCATTGTTAGTGCAGATGATAACTTACTTGAAGTATATGTAGGTGAGGCACACAAATACAGAATTCCAAGAGAGGAATTGGTGACACTATCAACAGAATTGGGATAAGAACTGATTTACCTCAAGTTACAGGTCATAACACTTAATTTGGCATAATGGATTAGGCTACATGATGAGCACAAAAATGTGGATATTTTGTAGAGGGGACTCTGGCCATGTCAAGATAACATATATGACAGACACTTAGGGAGAACTGGGAGACTAGTCTCAAGCAGCTAGGAGATATCTGGCATTAGACAGTGAGTAAAGTCATCATCACTTACCAAGTACAGGAAGAAAGAGAGGAAACAGATATATGTACCTTGGGACAATTAGTAGATCTGGACATTCCAAATAATAGAGGAAAGAATGCTTTTCTACCAAAGGTTACCAAGACATTCAAAAGCTAGAAATCAACATTTTGAAGTAATCAATGTATTGTTGAAGGTTTATGAAGACTATTCCCTCATCAAGCCAGATAGAAATAATAGAGATGCTCAGTGGAATAAATGAAGCAGCATGAAAAATGGAAGAGGCAGGTTAATGTACAAAGACATTTGGCAGATTTGTAGTAGGAAAAGAATGGCTAGATTAGAGTGGTATAGAGAGTTAAGGAACCCATAAAAGAGGGGTGACACAAATTGAATGGAAACAAATAGGGGAAAATTCCCATATCTTTACAAATTTCCTAATGTTTGGGGATCAGCATTTTACATTTATAGTACAACATGCCCAACAAAATAAAGCATTACTTGGGAGCTTAGGAAGTAAAAGTTTAGAGATGTGGAGCAAAGATGTGCAGACACTTCAAGTGTTTTGGGAATGTAGAAAGTGCACAACATAGATGGAAGCAAGCAACTAAAGAATGGGTGGAAATATTGAAAAAAATCTGTTATCTGATCATGGGAAAATTTAGGAGTAGAGATAAGGAAATATTAGGATGGTAAAAGAAATATCTGGCCACCAGGTTATTGCTAGCATTCATTCCATAGACAATGAGAGCAAGGGAATGAGAACTACACACATGGCTAAAAAGGGACGTTTAGACATAGATTACTTAAAACCGATTAGAGGAGTCAAACATTATTATAAATTGAATGTGATGGAGAATAAAATCTAACAGTTGCACTTTTGTGACACAGTTTACTGGAATTTGAGTAAAACTTGGAGACTAAAACTCATATTTGTCATTGTATAGCAAAAGTTAGGTAGAAGAATGAAAAGACCACATGAAGAACAATTAAAGTCTGGAGCACATGTAAGTATACATATATATTTCCTGCTAAGTCATTTTCACTATAAAACATATAAATGATGGATAAAGATGGTTACTATAGCTGTTTTAGTGTTATGCTGTTACTTTTTTTTTACAGTATGCACATGTTAAATATAGCTGGTGTAGTTGTTGGAAAAAATAAAAAAATGCCATATTAAAAATACATATTGATATAGTCTGACAAAATTAATTTAAGTGTGTGATTTATGGACCTATGTGTTACGTTAGCACAAACATTTTTTGGAAACATTTATTGTCAAAAGACCATAAAACAATGCAAAACAATGTTTGACTATAGACATGAATTAGCTAAAAACAAGAATATTCTTTGCTTAAATTATCCCTGTAAATAATTTGGAAGAACTCTGCATAAATGATGAAAAATGCAGCAGGTGAGTAAGAGCAACAATAGCCAGCTAAATTAAACCTAGACCATCTGTCCTTAAAGATTAAATAAGCTGTCAGTTCCAGCACGTTTGTACTACCAAATAAAACTAGTTAACATCACCAGTTCAGCATAAAAGGAGTGCTTCATAAGTGATAAGTACAATATATACATTTGATATATTCAAAAAGGTGCCTGCTGTTTTTATCTGTCATTGATGGTGTCTTCCTGGATTGCATGCCAGCTTCAGACTCAGAATCTCTGCATTTACATTTTATAACACACCTTCTGGTAAGGGCAACTTTGAAAAGTGCACTAACAGCATAAACAATGCTACAATAAGTACTGTGCTTCCCAATCAGAGCTGCCACAATAATACTTTATATATTATAATATTATTAAATATTTTTGAGACATACTGTGTGAATTTATTTTCAGTGACCTCATGCAGTGCAGGTTATTAAAAGTGTTATTGTGCCATTTCAACATTATACAGAATAATCAAAGTAAAAGACTCCATAAAAAAGTTGCAACTCATTTTCATTCTCAAAATGTCAGTGGTTCTCAGATATCTCACTAGCCAATGCTTATGTATCTCTCCACACTACTACTTTTTTTTTCCAGAAAAGCAGATATCTATCATTTCCTTTCTCTGCCCGCCATACTCACATGTGCTAACCCTAACCATAGCCTTAACTCCACCCCTGTCCCTAATGCTAACTTTGTATATTACCTTACTGTCTAATTGCCCCTGCCCTTATACTTATGTGATCTAACCCTATCCATAACCCTATCCCTATACCTGTATTAGCCCAACACATTCCATTACTAATTCACTCTTATGAGTCACTCAGTGATTTGCTCTTATTTTTTTTGTTCTACCATTTGTGATAATTCTCTGTTCTTCTTACCTGTCATGATGTAATCACACACACACACACACACACACACACACACACACACACACACACACACACACACAGACAAGCACATATATATATATATATATATATATATATATATATATATATATTTATTTATAAAATACACGCACGCACACACACACATATATCTATATATATATATATATATATATATATATATATATATATATATATATATATATATCTAAATTGATGGGTAGATAAATAGACAGATATACAGATATGTTGATTATCTACATAATTTGTTAATTTGGCAGTGTAGTGTATTTGCTAGACAACTGTGTTATTAGCCAACTTTTGAAGATGTTGCCTGCGCTTTGGATAACTGCTGCACAATATATAGAGTATTGCACTGTAGTAGCGATTGGTTGACTATTGAGCTGATAAATAACAATTCATTGTTAGGTCATATCCTTCACTTTTGAGGTGGTGGGTTGTCACAAGTAAATGCAATTATTTTAATCCTGTTTGATGGGGTATCTGATATTTTTTCTGATATTTTATAATTAGTGTTTTTTTAATCACAAAAGTAGTTTTGTAGTGTTAGTTATTTACTTTTGTGACCGATTCAGTGAATTAATATTGCTGTGATTGGGATTATAATGTGGTTTTCATGTGATTGAGAGGCACGTCTTTGTAATTACTCGTGAGTCAACCGTGTGCTTTTGGACCTGAATTTGTAGTCAGAAACTTTTTTTCAAAGGTTTTCAGTGTTAATTATATGTAAAGTTGACATTTGCTGATATACATGTATACGTGCATGCATGTGCAGACACGCTGTCACACACACACACACACATATATATATATATATTTTATATATATATATATATATATATATATATATATATATATATATGTGTGTATATATATACACACTCATCTCTCAATCTCTCTTAGATAGATAGACATAGAGATAGATAGATAGATAGATAGACATAGAGATAGATAGATAGATAGATAGATAGATAGATAGATAGATAGATAGATAGACATAGAGATGGATAGGTAGATAGATATAGATATATATGGGTGTACTTATTATGGCAGAAATAGTGAATGTCATCAACAATAATGTTGACCACAAAAGGTTGACAACACAAATGTCAACAGTACACTACACATGCCTAAGAAAATCCTCTCTGCATGCAGACTAAAAGTGAAAATAATAATAATAATAATAATAATAATGATAATAATAATAATACTGATAATAATAATAATAATACTGATAATAATAATAATAATAATGAGGCAAGCCACACTGTGCCCCCCTCCCACTAATGGCATATCATATACTGACTCTAAGATGATACCATCCCTGGAGTAAGGTCATATTCTACAACCCTGGAGACTGTTGATCTCGTACACTTTTTGACATTCTGCTTTGTTGACCAAAGTCTATTAAAAAAAAAGAGATGTCAACATTTGTAAGTTTTGCCAGACCCATATAGATAGATTAATGGATAGGTACATACTGACTTTGTATACTATAATGATGTCAAAAGTGAGGGATGGTGCCTGGCAGAACAGAGAGCTTTGCTTCTTGATGCACAGGGAGTACCTTTTGGAAGAGATGGTCACCTGTTATCGGAGGGGAAGAATTGTTAACATAAATACAGACTCTTGGTGGTTGTCAGCTGCAGGATTTGATGAATGAAACCTGACAAAGGATTAACAGAAAGAAAACCTTAAAAACACAAATGTAGGAAATACTTGAAATTTACCAGATATTATTTCAGCAATTTGCTGGAGGATAACACCTGAGATGAATGAAGGACTGTGTTTTCTTACTAAGAAGTAAAATTTCAAATTTGTTTTGATTATTTGCCACTGTAAAGCCTTTGCCTCCTCAGTGTTCTACTCACTGCATTGTGTGTGTGTGCCTGTACCAAAATATTTAAATAAAGCATCATGTGCAGCTTGCATACATTGTATATTATACACCACACTCTGTCTCTCTCTCTCTCTCACACACAAACACACACACACACACACACACACACACACACACACACACACACACACACACACACACACACACACACACACACACACACACACACACACACACACACACACACACACACACACACACACACACACACACACACACACACACACACACACACACACACACACACACACACACACCAGCTTCAGTATGTTAGTAAACTAAAATAAAAAAAAAAAAAAAAACACCTGGCGGAATCACATCAGAAGAGATATATTATGCAGAGTGCATTTGCCTTCAGAAAACTTTTATGTTGGCTCCTGCAGGTGTGTTATTTGGTTTTAGTTTGTGCACACAGTGCATCTTGAGTGAGGCAGACATTTGGTTTCAGTATATGAACACCCTAGCAGCAGAGATGTAGGCCATTGGCTATAAAACTATCAATTGCTTGCACATCTTCTGTGGCTGGACATGACCTGAATCTATAAGTAGCACTATATTTTGATTAAGTTATTAAACAAATATTGTATACAAAAACATAAAAGCTGTTCAGGGTGGTGAGAATGTCATGCTTATCATATATGTGACTTCATTAATGTTTGTTGTATTTGAAAATATTTAAGTCGTTATTGGGGGAAAAAAGAATAGCTATATTGATAGTTTGGAGAGGGAATCCAGTTCTTTGACAATATTTTAAAATTCATAATACACGATATTGGTATACGCATTCTATATTCTTTTATTATATATGCAACATATGAACACTTCTGAATCAATAGGAAAAGAGTGGGCAAGTGTAATGTATAACATAATGATACAATATGCTGTTTGCATGGCTGGTTTAATATATTTAAATGTATCAGCAAAGTTTTGCCTAAAGATGCTAGAAGTCTCTCAAAAAAAGTACAAGCCTCTCTATTATTTTCTGCATAATAAATGAAGGCAGCATGCAGTTTTATTATATTGCAGTGCTTTAGTGTTTATATGTCTTTATAGATATGCCTTTTGCTTTAAAACAGGACGAATAAATACGTTATTTGAAAAAGCCTCCATTTGGTGCTGCATGTCATGAAGGGTGCAGTATCTAGATTTTTGACCTCTCTGCAAGGCATAATCAGGTCAATCTTCTAACTCTGATTTGCAGTATTTGCAATCCAGTTGTCACATCATGTAGTTTAGCCCAAGGCAAGCATATCACATTTTTTTTTTTTATAACTGGTGTATCCCCCAGTCGTTTTTAATGACATCAGTGTTCTAATATAATTTTCAAGCTTGGATCTGAGGAAGAATGCTTCACAAAGTGGAAGGGAACCATCCTTCCCAGACATTTTTACCTTAGCTATGTCTTCTTTCACACAATGAATTTCTTTGTGATATTTAAGCTTTTCATTTGTTCAATGCATGTTTCTGCTGCACGAGACTTTATTATAGAATTTGGTCAACTGTTTGTCTGCTTGTGTGTATGACTTCATGTGTCTATGTTTGTTTATGAGTCTTTGCTCCCACAAGTTGCATTATTGTATATGTGCCTGCATCTGAATTGTTTGAATATGTGTATGCATATTTTGGGGGTTACGTTTTTTAGAGAAACCTTTACCTACTTATTTAAATAAATGAGTGTGTCAAACTGACCATAAAGATGTTGAATGTTTTGGTGTATAATTAGAAAGATTGTTATACACTGAAACCATACAATGAACATTCTGGACCATTAGTAAAATGTATCAAATGTTACTAACACATGATAATACACTATAGATTTATTCTATATTACTTATGGAAAATGGGTCAGATCGAAATTGTACTTCTAGTAGTAACACTGAAACTATAGCCTCTGAGGAGTGTGAGACTTATGATGTTATAGGTTCATAGTTACTGTCTTGACTGTAACTTAATGAGGATCTTACGAATCCTAGTCTTACATTTTCATGGTAGTTTTCTGTCCTTATATTTGCATATGAATAATGTACAGACAAGTCAGAAAAAAAATATTTTGTGATATTTACTTGTTCCCTCCATCCATGAGATCCATCCTCTCCTCACTAATATCCAAAATTTTACAAAATCCAAACCTGATATGTGTTACAACAGAATAGCCAGATTTGCCATCAAGGCCAAATTCTCATCTCACCACTGTAACTCACTGAAACAGTTAGGCTGGCTGTAACTTCCCCACCATCGTTCATTCTCCCAACTAACTACAGGACACAAAATAATCTACAGACTCACAGACTGTCTTACTCTCTCGAATCTACTTGTCAAATACCAACCCAGCAGGCAATTAAGGTCTGTAAATCATCTACTTCTAAAAGTAGAAAAGTCTACTTTTCCTGCTGGTCAACTCCTCTACTCCTTCACTGTCGCCAAACTATGGAACTGACTTCCATCTTCTATAAGTAACACAGGCAGCACCACCACCTTCAAACAAATGTTGAAAAATCATCTCATCTCTTCCCGACTATGTTCCTGCTCTATAACCTTACTTCTTCTTTCTCCTTATATGATAACTAAACTGCTATGCTTTTTGCTATTACTGAGTAATGATATTTTCTCCATAATTATTATTTTTATCACTTGTTGATACTGGCACTATTCTTCTTCTTCTGGCTTTTCCTGGTTAGGGGCACCACAGCGGATCAACTGTCCGCTCATGATTGGCAGTGGAGTTTTACAGTCTCAAGTTGCCAGCCCGGCACCCAACCTTCCACAGAAGGCACACACACATGCACACAGTCACACCTAGGGCCAATTTAGAATGTCCAGTCCACCTACAGCATATCTTTTGGATGTGGAAGGAAACCAGAGCACCCAGAGGAAACCCTCGCAACCACAGGGAGGACATGCAGACTCTGCACAGAAGGCACCCCAGCCGAGGATCGAACCGGAGAACCTCTTGCTGTGAGATGGCAATGCTAACCGCTACACCACCGTGGCAGCCTTGATACTGACACTATAATGCTGATTAATATATCTCTGTTTATACCTCTCTGAATGCATTCATCTGCCATCCAGCTAAATTCCTGATTTTATGTATATATTCTGTATATATTACTGTAATCAAACCAACTAGATTCCTGCTTTTATGTACATATTCTGTATATATTACTGTAATCACTATGTGAAGCACTCTTTCTACTTCTGTACCAATTACGGTTTATTTTTTTTTCTGTATCTATGTTCTTGTTGCAGGTTTTCTCCTCGGGCATCCACTGAAAATGGGCTATTTTAGGCCCTGTGGACTTTCCCAGTAAACTAATGCAATACAATAAATAAATAAATAAAATATATGGATGCTAAACCAAAGGTGAGTTTTGTGGTATCTTATCCATTCATCCAAATTACATTTGAATTGAGTAAGCTAAGTATTTTACTTAATGTGGAGTGGAAGATGTTTCTTTAGAAGAAGCATTGTATGTAATGCACGCCTATTCCTCGAGTATGTTCTATTTATATTTTGAAGGCAGTTGAGAGCCACCAAGTGGGTGTTTACACTAGCACTGGACTTGCAAATATGTAATAGGTTTGATAGGATTGGGCTTGTTGAGGCTCTATTTGTGAGGCAGAGGTCACCCATTAGTAGTTTGTATGGTAATATGAAGAAGGATAAGGCTTTGAGATAGTCTACATAACTTTTGTGAATTAGGCCCTTGATTTTTTTTAGTGGGAAAGTTATAATCATCCCAGTAGTGGCAAAAGTTTGGACCGGTACATACCTAATAGAGAATTATATTCAATGAATGGACCAATGAGAGTTGAGTACAATAACTGTGTCCCTGGTCTTGGACACCATACCTGCACAAAGAAAAGGATATTATTACAGCAGTACATGTGTGATGCTCAAAGGACAGTTTTTTGTTGAAATATGTTCCCAAATCCTCAAGTACTGGATCAACTTTCAAGGATGTAATGTCAATGTGACTGTTACAAGAGATGCAAATTAACATTTATTATAATTTAGTTTTAGTCCATAGTTTTGATACCAGATATTTGTTTGGGAAAGGTCTTCTTGGAGGATTTTGGTGTCCTCTAGGGAGTTTATGATGGCAACCAAATCAACAGTTTTCTGCAAACTTGCTCAGCTATAAACCCTTAATATTTGCTTTGACTTCCAAGAAGTAAATACCAAAAAGTGGCCCAAGGAACTGAACTCTGGGGTATACTGCTAGTGACAGGTCTTTTGGAGGACATAGGGAGACCTACCTTCATTTCTTGGGTTCCAGTTTTGAGCCAGTTTGATATCAAATGAGGTACTCAGGGAATTACATTTAGCTGGGAGAATTTATCAATAGTACTTGAGTGTGGGATGCTGTTCATTGCCTTTGTGAGGGCTACATATATGATGTGTACTGATTTGTCTGCATATATTGCTTCAGTAAATGTTTTGAAAAAGTTGACCATATTTAGTAGCAAGACCTGGCCTTGATGAGTTGGAACTGTCATGGTTTGAGAGTTTATGTTACCCATGCCCTTATTTATTAATTCCATAATAATACTTTTCATAGTCTTTCAGATGGGGGTGGTTAGGCATATGGGTATACAATTAACTGGGCCCACTGACAAAACGCTGTTGCTATCCAACATTTGTCTGACATGAAGCCTGTTTTGAGTCTGATATTGAATAGCTTCTGTATGGCATCTGGCAAGTCATAATTCAGGGTGACCACTAGGCAGTCTAGAATATTACCTAGCCCCATAAAAGTAATGTACTTGGCCTTGGATTGCACCCAGAGTATTTTGGGGGAGATTTGTGGGTTATAGATGTAGTTATGTGATCTGGAAATATAGAAGTGGAGAGGGAGGTGAAGTTTTAACTAAAGTTGTCTGCTAGTACATGAATTATGTCCTCTACACCTGAGTGTGTGATATCTTTTACTATTAGTGATACTCCATGTTGGGCATTGTTTCTGAAATTGAGAATGTAGCTAAAGAAGGCTTTGTGGTGATCCTTCACCTAAATGGTTCTTTTACCTTGTGCCTCACTTTGGTTGATTTGATTAGGTTCCAATGTTCCTTGTTAAGTTTAACAAAAGAGTTATTGGTACCATGAAAGTTACATTTCTTTTTGTGTTTGTTGAATATTTTCTTTTGTTATAGAACCTGTTTATGTTAGGGTCCAAAATAGGGGTTTATTTTTAAAGTTGACATTGACTTTACATCTGACGAGGACAGATGCTTTTATGCAGCTTCTTACATGTGCATAGAATTTGGAAATAAATAATTCTGCACAAACAGTGAAGTTATCAAGATGGGAGGGGCTTTTGAATTTATCCAAGTCATCACTCAGTTTTAGTAGATTAGCACTGGCATAATCTCTAATCATTGAGGTACTGAAAGATGCTTCCAGCTTCAGTCTTAAGGTGAGTGGGACCGATTCATGATCCAATTTGACCAAGGTGGAAGGTAAATTAGTGGGCACAAAAGTGCTCCATATCAGTAAGGACTAAGTCCAGGATTTTATCCTTCTTTGCTGGTGTCCAGAATAACTACTTGGTAAAGTCTAAACATTTCTGGGCATACATGTTTTGAGTATGTGTAAGTCTCCCAATTAATGGAGGGATAGTTGCCACACTGAAGGATAAAACCATCACTAAAACCCAGGTGGCCTGGGTTCAATTGGCAGTTTGGGTGACTGACTGAAGCAGCAGGAGTACATTTGCATCACCATCCCAGGGTGGTTGGGTGATTGGACTTGTAGACATATACTTTATCACTCCCTGGGAGTGGCTGTGGAAGGTGCACTGTCAGGTGTGTCTAAAAGGGGTACAGGGCAAAGACATGGCTGAGCTGCTGTGGATATGGAGAAATATACAGCATGTCTCCATTGCACACATCCCAGGCATAAAGAGAGGGGGAATATGGGTAGGTTATTGTAACAAAAAAAAAATCCTAGATGGACGCATAGATATTCTGAGCCTGCATAGGTATAGTTCTGCCACCAGCTCCAGCAACACTGGATTCAGTCCAGAGGGGGGTGAAGAAGATAGCTGGTTGACCCAACATGGACTGGTACTGGATATTAGAGGGGCAAATCAAAAATAACTAATGGAGGGTAAGATGAAGACTCCTTGGGAAATGTTCAGCTTAGTGCATAGGGGCTACATATTGGTTAGTTAGGAGGTATAGAGTTTGGGGACATAGAGAGACCTATAGTCAGCCATGACATGATAAAGGGTTTTGTTAATTTTTAGTTGGATGTGGAGGAGTTCCAGGTCATTATCGTATCAAACTAGTCTGGAGGCGAAATTTTTTTTTTTTAAGAATATGGAGGCACCACCTACTATGCCTTCATTTGATCTGATGGGCTTAAATGTGTTGTAGACATTGAAGCCTTGTTCTGAAGTACCATTCTTACTGGTCTTGAACCGGGTGTCAAAGCATATCTCAGTGTTAGCTAGGATGCCAGGTTAAAAAACGCTTGTAAGGAATCAAGTTTATTGTTAAGGCTCCTAGAACTGAGGAGCAATACTTTTAGTTTATCTAGATTATGTTTTATTATGCTATAATGTTTAGAAGACTGATATTGCTAAAAAATGAAAAAATGAAACAAAACAAAAAAGGCACTATGATTAGCCTATAAGCTCTGGGAGGATAGCTATAGGGAATCTCTGGCAAAGCAAGACTTTAAGGCTGTCTACTATCTCCTCCCAAGTTAATTTATATTTTGTACACTCTCAGAATGACACCAGAAGCTAAGTCAGTTGTTGAAGTTAATAATGTGCTTGTACTATAGCATCACCCTTGATAATGGTAAGAGTGCTGCTCAAGGCCAGTTTTATACCTATTTCAGACACATACTCTGAGATCTCCATCATGTCTCTCTTAATATAGCCCAGGAAAGGTACATCTCAAGTAATTTCCACAGCTGTGCACCATGACGGTGTCACATAATAAACTTGCATGCAAGAACTTGAGTGCATCCCCACATCTGATAGGCAACTGTCCGTGACCCACTCTTCACACAACCTACTGAGCAGAGCATTCATGTGTCTCATTATTGAGTGACCTATAACTACAATATTTGGAATGTGTGGAGGTTTGTCTTATGAATTTTTGAAATGAATCAGTGTGACTCTTAGATGTATGTTTCAGTGAGGCTGCTGCTTGGGTTATGTGACTGAGAGGTTGGTGGGATTTCTTGTTTCGTAGGTGTTTTTTTTTTTTTTTTTTGCTAGGTTACTTTTAAGAGCCTCAGTATAAATATAAATATATATATATATATATATATATATATATATATATGTATGTATGTCAGTGTGTTTTGTCTGAACTATGTGTGACAAGTTTAGTGCGGCGTTATGTTGTCCAGTACTGACAACCTGCATGTCATTTGCAGTTACTTTATGTGACAGCTTTGCTTCTTTGCCTCCAATGACATTATATAACCACATCTCTCGCATACTGTGCCAGTTCAAGTAGCAGTTGCTATCTGCTAGTAAACATTAGGCAATTCCTACATTCTCTCAAGATGCCCATTTCAACTGCAATAACTACAAAGAAGTGCAAATTCATGTTTCCAGGAGCTGAAGAGAGTTAGTGCCTACAAGTTTTGGAGCTGATTACTTGAAGGGTTATCTATTTGGAAAGGAGGCTGTGCAGTCTCAACATAGTTACATGCAGATAGGAATCAACGATCCTTTACTCTTTCTCTTACCAGAAGCAAGCTGTAACACTAATCCCAAGCTCCTTTCTGAGAAGTAGTATTAACCTAGATCTTGCTAGGTTCTTGCTAAAGTCTTTTCTTTGTAGATGTCTAGTAAATAACCTAAAGCAGCAGAATAAAACAGAAAACCAAGCTGCATAAAGGCTCTGATGAGTTCCTCTCCAAAACTGCAACCAGCTCAGTCAGTGAAGTCTCATACATACTGCCTAATCAGAAACCAACAGGAATCAATGTCCTTCTGCTACTTCTCTCACCAGGAGCTAAGCAGTGGTATTAATCACAAGCTGGATTATAAACGAACATTTTCAGGCTTTCCAGTGTTTGGTAATCCTTATGAATGCTAGGGAATTATGTCCGTCTACTCATTCTCTCACCACCAACTAACAAGAACCAAAAACTGAGAAAATACTAATAACCCAGAAGGCAGAATTTGCAAGAAACACACTGTTTTTTAACACACCTTTTAAAATGTTATTCCATTAAGCACTTTCAGCTAGAAAATACCAGCCTTCTTCAGACATTCAAAAATCATGTGACAAACTCCTTTATAGACCAACCCAACCACTTGAGTCTTAAAGATATACCATTATAAAACAACAACATATTAAAATGAAATACTTTTAACAATATTTATATATAACTATCAAATGTTTTTACTTTTAACTCACAAGAAATAGACACTACATCATTTAATCCTGGATAAACAGATGCATTCAAGTATAAAATCTACTACAACTCTCTATGTTCTACGAAGATACCCCATGGTTCCCCCCTGGGGTTTTTTTGCAACTGATCCAGTATGACAAATTTAAAACTATGGCTTGGGAATTCCTTTAAGTGTTTAACTAAAGCACTGGTCTCTTTATGTGGATGCATATCATAAATGTGTTCATACACCTGCTATTTAAATTTTTGCTCAGTCTTTCCCACATAATATGCAGGACAAGAGCTGCATTTTGCAGCATAAACCACTCCTGTTGTTTGCCAAGAAAATCAACCAGAAACTATAATACACTTGGAATCCAAGTGCACCTGGTTACATTCCAAAATAAACTTGCACTGAAAACACATTCCACACCTTGTCATTTTCTGCACAGGGTGCATTTGTAAAAGGGAAGTGTCACACCAGTCTTTAAGGTTGCTATCCCGCCTAAATACAAAATCAGGAAAATTACCAATTTTTTTCCATTACCTGTTTATCTGTTCTAATAAATGCCCAATTTGTATTAATAATATCCATTATATTTTTACTATGGGCATTGAATGTACAAATAAATGCATTTTTTGTATTTTTGGCTTGTTGCACACCACTTTCTCATTATGGAAAATGTATCACCCTATTACCTGATGCCATTATTACTATAATTTCATTTTGAGTACCATTTGCAGAAGAAGAAACTTATCCATAGGCTTCACCAAATACCCTGGCATGATGGTTTTGTAATAAATGAATGTACTGGCCTGATAGTCTCTTCTCAATGATCTCGAATTTTATATTGTTGACCATCTGCACTGGGTTACCCCTATTCACAAACATGTGGCTTATAAAGTGTACTTCATTTAAAGAAGTCAAACATATCAGTTACCATTCTGGAGACCTGTACCATCTGTCCCTTTATAACAGCTTTTTTGACATGGCATGGGTAGTTACTTGTAAAATGCAAGTATTTATTTGAATATGTTTTTTTCCTAAAAACACAGGTTTTTAAACCAGCTTCTGTTTTAGTTAATTCTACATCCAAGTAAGATATAGAGTTCATACCTAACTGGTACATAAACTTCAAAAACTCAGTTGTAGTATTTAAAGATTGTACAAAGTCTGGTATTAAATCAACAAGACCATTCCAAGCAATAAACAAATCATCTAAAAAATGAACATGCATCCTAACATACTTGAAAAGGTCACTATTAAATAAATAGTGTAATTCCCATACTAACATAACCACATTTGCATATAATGCCCCACAAGGTGAGCCCATGGCTACACCTGACACTTGTTTAAAATACTGGCCATCATAATACAAAACGTTGTTATACAAAACCATTTCAAGTAAATGTGAACTTGTATTTATCTTATCCTGTTTAACATGTAAATAGTCAGTGAAATATTCAGTAAACCATTATATCCCAATATTGTGGGGGATGCAAGTAAATAAGTCTTATACATTAATTGTCAGAAAAATCCCTTTCTGAATTGTTGTAAGTCATTAAATTTCACCCAAGAATCCTGACAGAGATGTTTAACAGAAACAAAGTAATGTTTTAGTTGTTCATCAATAAATTTTGCTATATAATATGTCTTTGAAGAAGTACCATCAACAATAGGTCAAAGGGGGGGGGGGTTATATAAGTCTTTATGTAACTTTGGCACACCAAAAAGTGTGGCCAACTTAGGAGCTGTATCACCAACATAATTATATTGTTCCACAGACAGCTGACCTTGAGTTAGCATATCATGTAAAAAACAATCTACTGTATTATATGAAATATTGACTTCATTCAGTGATGCCTCAACATAAGAGTCCTCCTATAACAGTTGGAGTATCCGTTGGTTAAAGTCCACCTGGTCCATAATGATGATACCCCCTCCTTTATCAGGCTGCATAAATCGAAGAGAGCCTGATTTTTTAATGTCATCCATTAGTTTACGTTGCACAGATGTTAGGTTAAAGGAAATAGGTAGGGTATTATTTTCAAGCAAATTTCTTAAATCCAGTTCACATGCATCCTCAAAGGTTTTTAACATAGGATGCAAGTCAGGGTTGAAAGTGCTGGGGATGTGTAAATTTGTTGGTATAGAATAACTGTTGTTAAAATAAACAGACACGTTCAGCTTTCTCACATATAATTTCAAGTCTATTAAAGTTTTAGACACATCAGCTCTTCTCATAGGTGTAAATGTCAGGCCTTTACTGAACAAGTCTGGATGAGCCTGAGTTATATTGTAACTGCTAAAGTTATACACATTGAAATCCCCAGTACAGTTTTTTATAATAGATAAAGAATTAGATGCACATAAGTCACCTACCAGTTCATCTGGTTTCTGTCCAATGAATGGGACATCCTCCTCTGTTGTTGGTTCGGTGGATAATTCACAGACCTGTAGTTGTAATTCACCCTCTTGTTCCAGATTCATTCTGACCGTCGCACCCCAGGCTGGTGTAAAGGGGCCTGCTGATTAGTGAAAACCTGGCCATTTTCATCTCCACAGTTGGTATTCTGATTGTCGGAGAAAGAAACAGTCCTTTGTTGCCCTTTGGGTGGACTGGGTATGCTTTATCATTTAAATAATCTAGTCTGTCCCTTTCCAACTTGCAGTTTTTCTGTTGGTTTATGGTGTTGCTCATATTGTCTATTTTGGAAAAAATTCTGTCATACTGCACTTTAAATTGATAAAAAGCATTATCTTGCATAATAGTTCCATCCATGGTCTTAATTGTTGAATAAAGCTCATCCATTTCTTTAGAATTATAATGGACCAACAGTTCCATTTGCTCACAGCCATGTCTGTCATACATACTGAGTAAATCTTTATGTAATGGTGAATTCTCCACTAAACCAGTAGGGTACTCAGTACTGCAGGGCCTTTGAGACCTGCCTGTGCTTAATGCATTCTCTAACATACACATTTTCATGAAAAAGTTTATGATATCTGGTTAAAAGCTCATGATAGTGTTAAATTACCTTCAATAGCTGTTTGGTGGGCCACACCCAATGGGGTTGAAGGCACTGTTCAATTAAGCCACTGTTCCAGCCTCGAGTTGTTTGTAACATTTGCAGTTCCAAATGAATTAGATGCATTGTATCTTACTGCAGTCTGGGCTTGAAAATGTTCCTGCCCAGGTGGAACACCATCAGAAGATGAATTGGAAGGTTGTATATGTGAATTCAGCTCTCCTGAGCCATTCTGCAAGCCTCCATTTACTGTGTTTTGCAAATGTTGAGTCAGTTGCTGTATTAGCAAATTAAGTTATTAACAGAAGTTTGCAATTGATCAAACTCTGATCACACCAAAAGAGGTGCACTTGGGTTCCAAGTGTATTATAGTTTCTGGTCGCTTTTCTCGCCAAACAACAGGAGTGGTTTATACTGTAAAATGCAGCTCTTGTCCTGCATATTATGTGGGAAAGACTGAGGGAAATTTTAAGCAATGGGTGTATGAACACATTTATGATATGCACACACATAAAGAGACCAGTGCTTTAGTTAAACACTTAAAGGAATTCCCAAGCCATAGTTTTAAAATTGTCATACTGGAACAGTTGAAAAAAAAACGGGGGGGGGGGGCATGGAGTATTTTTTTAGAACATAGAGAGCTGTGGTGAGTTTTGCACTTGAATGCATCTGCTTATCCAGGGTTAAATGATGTAGTGTCTATTTCTTCTGAGTTAAAATTAAAAACTTTTGACAATTATATATAATTATACCATGACCCCCATTAATATTCCAAAACGTGCACGCTGATTGGCCAGCATGCACGTTGTAAATCGACTTATACTAATGGAAAAAGGTCCGGTCGCCCAGACTTTTTCCATTAGTATAAGTCTCATTTAAAACACTGTCTCGCTATGTTAAAAGAGTTTAACATAGCGACACAGGTTTAAAAAAAGCAACAGAGATCTCCGTTGCTTTTTTTAAAGCTGTCTCACTATGTTAAACTTATTTAACATAACGACACAGTGTGTAAAAAGCAACGGAGATCTTGCTTTCTCCGTTGCTTTTTTTTAAACCTGTCTCGCTATGTTAAACCCATTTAACATAGCGAAACAGTAAAAAGCAACAGAGATCTTGCTTTCTCCGTTGCATTTTTTTAAAAACCTGTCTCGCTATGTTAAATGGGTTTATAAATGTTTTTTTTAAATACATTGTTAAAAGTATTTCATTTTTATATGCTGTTGTTTTATAATGCTATGTCTTTAAGACTCAAGTGGTTGGGTTGGGCTATAAAAGAGTTTGTCACATGATTTTTGAATGTCTGAAGAGGACTGGTATTTTCTAGCCAAAAGCGCTTAATGGAATAAAGTTTTAAAAGGTGTGTTTTAAAATAGTGTGTTTCTTGTGAATTCTGCCTTTTGGATTATTAATATTCTCTCACCATGACCAAAACAGAATCATTACTCCAAACATAATTTCGGACATTTAGTTCCTAGGCTCTCCATTAGTCGGTAGTCTAGACCCTGGTATTATGCCTATGTTATATAACAAATTATCTCCTAGAATAGATGTGTCTTCATTCTGTTACATGCTATTGCTAGCTAATTTAATCATGTCTTACATGATGGCAGTGTGTTACAGTGATTGCCTTATTCAGGCATTATATTGCTTAAAAGAAAACGTTTAATAAAAAAAAATCAGTTGAAGCAGTATGACTTCATGAACAAAAGAAACAGTATTCTATCATTCTGCTAGAAATATGGAAAATTCCCATCTGAGCAAAATTCTAAAATTTTTGTCAAGCTAAAACAAAACCCCACAGAAATTGAAAATTCTAAGCAGCGAGTGTTGAGGAATAAAAACTTACCAGTAAGAAGGATTTCACTACTTCAGTGGAAGAAAAAGAAGTGGTATATGAACAGCATTTTAAATCTTTTTATGTTTAATACATAAAAGTCAAACACTAGTAGACTATGGACAATGACTATCTATAAATAAAAAAAAAAAGTAAAGCTGAAACAAAGATGTGTTTTCAGGTAACCTTTTCAGAAAAAGAACAACCTGATGAAAAAATGAGAGGATGGTGCTCACGCATCCTAAATATAGGAAACGTTACATATAGGAGAAAAAAAAACATGGGAGAATTCAATACAGCCTACACAGATTGATTTTCTGTGTAGGCATAGTCACATGGACCCAACACAGAAACCAGCAGCTGAAAGACTCAGTAAACAGAGCAGAGGGGCGTACACAAGCGTGCGGACACAGAAGTGTCCATGGAATGAAATAACGAGAAAAGTCCGCGTAGTGATGCAAAATCCCAATAAGGCCTATTTTGGTGATAATAAATTCCAAATACTGTAATAACTTACACACACTTTAATAAAATAAAAAAATATTGCATAGTCAAGCGCTTTCATCCCTTAACATTGGACTTCATCAGAACCATTCAACATTACTATCACATCTCTTAAATAGTTAAAAATACACCATGTGGTCTAGTTAATTAACTTAAATGTTTCAATCTTAAAGGTGAAGTAAAAACATAAAATGAGTATACATACATTTTAAACCCTACCTTTTTTGTTAATATTGACACAATGGAGGTGTGCTCATTAATACCTGGCACTATAGTGGCATTTAACCTAAGTTGTCACTTTATTTCACACTCCTCCTCTATGTTTTCTGAAAACACCCTTCTCATCTCTTTTCACTTTTTCTATTATACCAAAAAGAAAAGTATTACCTTGACAAGAATATTTAATGTGTTTAAAAGAGCATTGTTCTCATTATAATTCTTAATAGCATATAAATGTTCATAAATGCATTTACATAAAGTTCTAATGGTTTTACTATTGTAAAAATAATTACACTTCAGACAAATCACAGTGTATACTAACCCACAGGTGGCATAATCACCTGTGTCTAATCTCCAATAATCACTTTGGTTTCTTGTAAGATGTAACAACAATATTTACACATTCCACATTTTTAGTCCCTCCCTTGTCCCTTTTGTTTGGTCTTATGGGATGTTCTAAAAAATATTTCAAATTCGGACCTGTTTTAAATACAAAACAAGGTTTTGGACCCAGGGTGTCAATGATCTCTACATTGCTCCAAAATATTATCCAATATGTGGTCATAATCTCTTTCAAATATTCACTGTTACCATCAAACTGAATTACCATAGAGTTTGAAAAAGGTTAATCTTGTTTTAGCCCATTACTATCTACCACTTCACTTCCTGAACCTAATAACGGGGTATACCTGGTACTCCATTCTTGCAAGATTTCTTCCCTGATCTCAAGCAATAGCAATTCTGGGTATCTTCTTTCCACAAACATAGATATCAAGTTTCCTAATTTTGACTTTAACAAGAGGATGTCTGAGCACATTCTTGCTGCTGTAACTATTTGCCCCTTCACTATATCCTTTTTGATGTAAAAAGGGTGTTGACTTCTAAAGTCTAAGCAACTGCTGTTGAATCTGGCTTACTGAATAGTTTAGAACCAAATTTTCATTCTCCCCTGTTCTTAAAAATTGTAACATCCAAATAATCTATTGCTTCGTCAGAATGATTAAAAGTAAATCACAAAAATGAGTTATCACTTATCGAATGTACAAATTCATTCCTCGTGTTGTCAATTCTTTTCCATAAGATAAAGATATCATCCAAAAATCTTAAGTATGTGTGCCAATATTGGTTAAACCCTAACAAAAAAAATGTGTTTTTCTCCCATACATACATAACTAAATTTGCATAAATTGGGGTACAATTTGCATGCATAACTACCCCCTTAACCTGTCAAAAACTTAATTTCCAAACACCATATAATTATTTTTAGAATAATTTCCATAGCCTCCACTACAAAATGTGTCAGTGTGGCATTCAAAGATGTTACTTCACAAACAGTTTTCATTATGTGGAATGGATGAAAAAAGGTCAACTGTATCTATTTGTAGAAAAAAAACACTTTGTCAGTATTAAACTCTTGCTTAATTTTCTTCAAAAAGAACCACAAATATTTCAATAAGTAATCAATGGATTTCAGAGAGTTTTGAATCAACCTATTCTCAAACACTGCCAGTGGGTATGTCATACTATTCTGGGGAGCTACAATTAGTCTGTATGTTGGTTTGTTCACATTTTTGTGTACTTTCGATATCCCAAAAACTGAGGGGATGATTAGGTGTTTGTTGACCAAAAAATTAAACCCCTCTTCATTAATCACCTCTTGGTAAAGTGTGCCCTCTAAAAACAGCTGCACCTTTTTCTAAGCAATAACTATTTGACTTTTGGACACAGTTTTGTATTTATCTGCATCATATAAAATGATCAACATATCACAATTATTGTCCACTTAATTTACCATCACCATTCTATCCCCTTTGTTAGGTTTCATTACTTTGCAAGTAATTTAAAAGAAACATCTCGTCCTTGCTCAAGTTGAAAAACTTTTCATTTGGTCTGAAGTAATGTTAATAAATGTCTTGAATACAAAACCTCTCGTAGCTGGCTATTGTAGGGTGCAAGTGTGGGTGAAATAAGTTCCTTTTCTTTAAATTAAAATTTGGTTTTGTGTTATGCAGCCCATTATGCTTATCACTATCCTTAAAAAATAACTGAAGGTTTAGTTTCCTAGCAAATAATTTAAATTCTATCAAAATATCAGCCAAATCATTATTTTTAGATGTAACAAATTTTAATCCCTTTCTAAAAAGTGTGAAGTGGGTTTTAGTAGGGCTAGTCTCTATGTAATTAAACATACTAAATCCTTGACAAACTCCGGGCTGGATTCACGAAAGTTGCACGGAGTCTAAGAGTAGAGTAAGACTCCATGCAGCCAACATGTCCGCCGAGCGATCCAAGAACAGCCGGTAGGGGCATGCAACAGAGCTCCTAAAACGAGTCTTACATGGACAGGGCTTGGATATACAAATTACCTCAATTGCAGGTGAAAGCTATGCAAATGAGGTAAATTTGCGATCCAGGAAACCCGAACCTGTCCGAGTAAGAGTAGTGTTATTTGCAGAAATGTACACAGTTGACAACTGAGTACCATTCTGCAAATAGCGAAATGGAGATGTGACAGCACCAAATAAAGGTTGCATCCAGTTGAGGAAGCATGCCAATAGCCAAATATATGGCCATTGGCAATGTTCACTGATGCAAAATAAAAATAAAAGTATTTTTTTTATCCCGATCGCCGATGTTTAAGAGTAGCGCAGCACCGCGCAAATGCACTGCGCTCTAAATACCAGAAAACCAATAATTAAAATCCACAAATGTGGATTTTATTGTAATTCCTAATTTACAATGCAAGGGAATGGCAGGCCGAAGACAACATGGCTTCCGAGTAGAGGTTGCTAAGGGGGGAAGCTCAGTCTAAGAGATGTAACCAAGCATTAGTAGGCAATCCTATGCAAATGAGGGTACAGATAGTGAATCCCAAGTTTACATAGCA
This sequence comes from Protopterus annectens, assembly GCF_019279795.1. Lineage (NCBI taxonomy): Eukaryota > Metazoa > Chordata > Ceratodontiformes > Protopteridae > Protopterus > Protopterus annectens. The sequence continues at coordinate 189,118,967 of NC_056742.1, forward strand.
AATGAGCACAGTCAGTGGAGTGTAGGAGTAGGATAAGGGGAGTATCAGAGTAGAAGATAGGTGACAGCACGAAGGGGATATGTATGAAAGAAGTGAAGCTCATTGGAGCAGAGTGGCATGTGTTTGCTGTCAGTTACTCATCACTGGAAGAGGTGTGTCAACAGGTACCCTAGCTAAAGTCAAGAAATTGAAGGTGTATGCCATGGATAACACTAAAGTTTCTTGTAGAAGTGCTTGCAACATGTTTGCATGTGAGTGCGCGCCTGTATATCCGAGTAAGACTGTGTGCATGCATGTACGCCTGTGTGCGCGCGTTTAAGCCGGAGTAAGCATGTCTAAGGTTGTTTAAAGTTGTGTAAGCATGTTTGGGCCAGTGTGCACGCGTTTTAGCAAGAATAAGCAAGTTTTAGTCCATGTAAGCATGTGTGCACGTGTGTGAGCTGGTGTGAGCGTGTTTGCGCTTGTGTGCATGGCACTGCCCCCCTGAGGAAATAGAAAGGGAAAATGAAGCACAACAAATAGTAGGAAGTTAACCAGGGAGTACTAGTAGAGCTAGCAGGTGAAAACAATCGGAATCAGGCAATTACACAGGCAGTACACTAGCCCAGCACAGCACAGCACTTAAAAATCTGCAAACAACATTCCACTATGTTTGTCTCAGAGACACTGCAACACTGCAGTAAGCTAATAGAAGTGAAAACTGAAAAAGCTTTACTGAGACAAAGAAATGTTAGGGGCTGCCATTGCTATCATAAGCCGACATGTGCAAGATGCTGAGGGTGGTGCCATTGTGAATGCTGCTGAGCAACGCACAGTGAGGAGACGGAGAAGAATGTACAGGCCCAGGGTAACCTACCAGGGGCTACATGAGCTGGAGATAATGGAGCTCTATAGAGTGGACAGAGACCTCCTTCAGCAAATTGTTAAGCTGTGCAGGCCACACCTCACACACAGAACCAACAGAGGGGAACCCATCCCAGTGGAAACCAAGGTATGTGTTGGCCTAAGAATACTAGCAACAGGTAGCTTCCAGAGACCAACTGGTTATATGATGGGGATTTCACAGGCATCAGCATCCAGGGTACTGCACCAGTTCCTGGATACCATGTCAGCACATGTCGGGGATCATGTATATTTCCCCAATTCCCGTGAGGCATTGACCAGCAATATGCATCTTTTCCAGACAATATTGGAATACCCTGAGGTAGTGGGTGCAATAGACTGCATGCACATACACATCAAAGCACCAGCCGGTGAGCAGGGTAGGGCCTACATCAACAACAAGGGCTTCCCCTCCATCAACTGCCAGGTCGTGTGTGATGCCCAGGGCATAATACTGAATGTGTGTGCTGGCTGCCCTGGAAGCTACCACGATTCCCATATCTGGCATCTGATGCAGCTGTACCACATATTTTCCAATGGGGACATCCCTGATGGTCACCTAGTGAGGGATGCTGGATATGTACTGGAGCCATGGCTGATGACACCCATCAGAAATGCCCACACACCTGAACAAGAACTCCATAATGAGGCACACGCAGAAACATGAAATGCAATAGAGCATGTGTTTGGGATGCTCAAGTCACAGTTCCGGTGCCTGGACACATCTGGTAGAGCCTTGTAGTACTCACAAACTACATGTACCCAAATTGTCATGGTATGTGCCATGCTACACAATATGATCCTGTGAAAACAGCTGCAGGAGGAACATTATGGGGCAGGGCCAAACAGCCCCCCCACCATTGCCAAGGCCATCACAGGCAGAGCGTGACTAGGAGGAGGAACAACCTGAGCCTGCCCTAGTAGGCAGAAGGAGGCGTGCCCAGTATGCCTTGGCCTTGGCAAAGAGGCAACACATAGCACATACACTGGCTCAGTAAGAACTCTGGAAATGATACCTCTCTCTGACTTGCTCATAAAATAAAAGGGATGCCTAACTTGACACTACCTGTTTTCAAACATGTATAGAGAGTGTACTATGTACATCTGACATAGGCAGCCCTGCAGCACCACCTGAGGCATGATTGTCATGTTTTAAGCAATAAAAAGCAGTGCTAAGCAGCTTTTACCACTGTTTAGCATATTTAAGCACAATTGCATGGAGCTGCTCACCAAGTAAACTAGCGCAACATTGAGCAACGTTGGGCAATGTTGGGCAAAGTCAAGCAAAGTCGAGCAAAGTCAGGTAAACACGCTCACACCTGCTTTACTGTTCCTTAACCAGTCAGGTCTGCCCATCAGGAAAGTAAAAAGCAGTAACAGGGCTCGAACTCAGGGTACTGTGCACTATAGTCACAGTACTGAACCACTAAGCCATGACAGCATTTCACTGGCACACACACAGCAGTATAATTGTAGACTAATGCAAACACAAACAAATGCTGTAGCATGCCCTCTGAACTTCACCCCAGGCCTATACAGACAGATAACAGAAGGCCAGGCAGTGTGATGTGGATTGGGTAGGCTATGAAGTCACAAACTAATATACGTGAAATTGGAAGCTAAGATCTGTAGTACAGTAATATGCCTCAAGCCAGTACGATAGGCAACAGTGCAGACTGAAATGGAGTACCTGACATAGCAGTGCAGGCCTAGCAAATGTGTATAAGTGTCAGGTGAACACCTCATCCTATATACACCCACAGTAACAATCAGGTGTGCCCCCCAGGTAGAAATGTACAAATAATTGCTGTCCCCCCTGTATGTAGAAATGTTGATAAGTCTATGCAAAGTGACTCATGGAAGCCCTGCAGGGACAGCGTGCTTCCTGTCGGTGTACAACACAAAGGTGAGCCCTGAAGTAAAAACCAACTTGATTTTTCACACACATATAGTATATATGTCCATACTGGGCATGCTCACACACTTAAATAAACAAAGCAAATGTCAGTCAACAACATACTGAAAGGTCATACTGGGAATGCTCACGCACTTAGGCCATGTCTGAGTACAGCAGTGGGCCACACATATCTGGCAGTTGCAGTTCTTATCCCAGAAATTTGTCACTATTCACCAATCCTGCTTTGCGCACACAGTGATACGAAAACAGACCCATATAATATATTGGACTCCTGTCATAATCAAACTATGTACTACCAGTACTTAAGTTGTTCAAAGAAAGTGAAAATTCAAAGAAGATCAATAAATCTCCGATCAGTATCATCAATAAACAATGAGCACTCCTAACATTATCCAATCCATGTTCTGGCAAAAATATTGTTAAAGAGTCCATAGAGAACCATGAAGCTTTCTTTCACTATGTCATAAGTATCAATGAATATCAATATCAATAAAGAGCATTAGCGGCCTGAAATACATGCCATACACAGACCGTCTCAAAATGCTCCAGCTGTACTCTCTCGCATATCACCTACTCAGAGGTGAGGTGATCTCTACCTAACATACAAAGCTATGTCAAACACAGAGCTGTTGGACATGCTCCACGTAAAACACTCACAATCCCTCTGCTCTTCGGCCACAAAACCCAGAGTGAAATACAAAAGGAAGGGGTGTATCCATTTACCTTATGGATACCCACACCTTCAGGTTAGTGGCACAGCATGAGGCCTTGGAGACCATGCAAGTGCAACTAACATTGGGCAAAGCTGCTTATCAGATTGTAGCCTGCTACAGATCACCTACCTTGTCTCAGGAACCTCACTCAGAATTCCTGAGAACAGTGGAAAATATAAAGGTCCTACCAAACACGATTATATGAGGAGATTACAACTACTCAAACATTGAGTGGGAGAATTACTCATGTGCAACGTCCTTTGCCCAATGTTTTCTAGAGTTTAAAAACTCAAACACCCTGGAACAGCTGGTCACCACACCCACTAGAGGTGACAACATACTGGACCTGATCATCACCAACATGGGGTACCAGTGTTCCACAACAGAGATAAACCCCTTGCTGGTAATATCAGATCATAAAGTAATCACACTGGACATCCACATCCCATCCCCCCAGTCAAGGAAACCACTGTGAAGACATTTTCAAAAGCAAACTGCACACTTCCCAAGACCAAAGTGGAAAGTTCTAAAGCTCCCTTGCTATAGGATAATGTTATACAATCTGCCGAATCATTTACAAGTGCATTCTATGAGCATCTACAGGGATGCATGGATCAAGACATCCCAAATAAAACTAAGACGCACTCCTCCAAAAATAAGAAACCAATCTGGTGGTTGTTGCCCATAAATAAGCTATTCAACAGAAGGAGGAAATGAACACATGATAGAGTAAACTTCACAAAAGGAAAGACACTGATCATTATTAGGAAGAAACAATGATCGCTCATGAAATAATCCAAGGCCAGTTTCTAAAGACAAATTGCCAAGGAATGTAAGAATAACAACCACAAAGCCTTCATTAGCTATACCAAACATTTAGGTGGCAACTGTCAAATATGCTGTCAGCTACTGCAAAATGGCAAAAGATACACTGAACCAACTGACATTGCCCACATCCAGGTGGACAAGTTCAGTGCAAACTCCCTCCCATCACCCCCAAAAGGGCCTGTGTCCATCCCAGAAAAATGCAGAGCCCCAGACTTCATGGACATGCAGGTAAAAACAGCCCTCTCCAAAGCTAAGAACACAGCATCAATGGGACTGGATGGTGTCCCCGGCTGCGTCTTACACCAGCCCCAAAAGGAACTACACCCTCACCTGCATTCACTGCCCAGACTCAACCTTACCACAGGCTATATACCCAAAGAATGGCATACAGCAACATTCATCCAGCTCCACAAAGTGGGTGCCACAACAGAACCTGGAAACTATTGACCTATAGGCCTACTCAGCCTGGTCTGCAAAGCTATGGAGAAAATTATCATGGAACCCATAAACAGAGACATTGGGAACCTCCAGACACTGGACCCTACCCACCATGGCTTTGTTAAAGGCAGATCCTGCCTCCTAAACCTAGTTGACTTCTTTGAAACAGTTACCAAGGACATAAATGGAGGTGAAACTAGTCCACACAGCCCACCTGGACCTCACTAAGGCCTTTTGACACCATTCCACACTCTGGCATCATGGACAAGCTTACCAGCTTGAACATTAACAGCTATGTCACAGGATAGGTGGCCAACTGGCTCACAGATCAAACACACATGTTCAGAGTTGCGGGTGCCATGTCCGACTCTAAACCAGTCACAAATGGCATCCCACAGGTCTTGGTCTTGGGACCCCACCTGTTCAGTAGATACTGCTCAGAGGTACAGGCAAGCATGGGAGGAGTATGGCTGAACAAGTTTGCAGATGACTGCTAACTGTACTCCATAATCGACTCTACGGCTGACACAGGCATCTTCCATAAGGGTCTTACAGAGACAGATACCTGGTGTCAAAACAATGCCCTCAAGCAGAATGCTAAAGAATGCATAGTCATCCCCTTTGGATAAAACAAAGTGCACACAAATTACCACACAGGTGGTAATCCAGTATGTACGGAGAAAGTAATTATGGCCCTGGGGACCCAGGTAGATAGTAAACTCTCCTTTGATGATCACATGGCCAAAGTGTTTAGAAATTCCTTCTATGTACGTTACATTACTCAGCATGGTTTCAGACCTGCCCATAGTACCACTACAGATTTCCTCTGCTTCACAGACACAGTAAACCGTCTCAAAAATGAAGGCCTGCAAGTGTCAACTCTTTTTTTGGATATGTCCAAAGCATTTGACACAGTCTCGCACCAAATCCTGCTAAACAAACTAAACCAATATCATCTATCTAATTCCACTCTTACCTGGTTCCAAAGCTACTTAACTGACAGGTACCAAGCTGTGAAATGGGAAACTTCTCTCTCTCCTCAGCTGCCCATAACTATAGGAGTCCCACAGGGTTCTATCTTAGGACCATTACTATTCACAGTCTTCACAAATGACCTCCACACCTCCACACAGCATGCATCTATAATTCAGTATGCAGATGACACTACCTTAATCTGTGCTGCACAAAACATTCCCACCCTCCTGCAAACAACTCAACTAGCATTCTCTGACGTTGAAAACTACCTTAACAAAGCCCAACTTATCCTCAATCCAAAGAAAACTCAGCTTATGATTATAACCAGTTCTAACAAAAACACTAACAGTCAATTCACTATCTACTCCACAAATGCTACTCCAATTGCTCCAGTGGCACAGGCTAAGCTATTGGGAATAACCATAGACTCCCACCTAAAATTTGATAGTCATCTGAACTTAACTATTAAAAAAGTACATGCCAAACTGGGGTTACTCTACCGTATCAAACCATTTCTTACCAACAACACAAGATCAGCCATTGCCCGCTCCCAACTTCTATCCACCCTACTCTATGCATCTCCCATTCTGACTAATCTCAACAAAACTGAACTAAGCAAAATGGAAGCTTGCTATAACAGAATTGCCCGTTTTGCTGCAAATTGCTCATATAGAACTCATCACTGTACTGCTTTGAGACAGCTCCACTGGCTTGAACTGCCCAACCTCCTAACCTACAATCAGCTCTGCCTCTGTCATTCTATCTATTACCTCCCCAATAAGTGTTCTGCCCTCAAAAACCTAGTACAACATCACTCAGCCAAAAGGCCTCTTAGATCATCAAGCAAACTACTACTAGAAGTCACCAACAGCTACAATAGCTTTGGAGATGCACTATATAGTAGTTTGGTGGCTAAAAAATGGAACTCTGTCCCTACTAGCATTCAAAACACATCATCCAAAGCCACCTAAAGACCTCATCAGGCAACATCTCAAGCAAAGTTGGCAGTGCCATGATTGCTCCCCAGGCTAGTGAAAGCGGATAACATATGCATACTAAATCTAGAGCAATTGATAATAGTTTTTCAATCTTACTCACAAACACTGGCTAATCTACAATGTATGTACTGTACCTGTGTACTATGTATGTATTATACCTACATTCCAAAGTTCAGCTGTACACCACAAATCTATTACTTACCTTTATTTTTAAAATTAATATCTTTTTTGATTGTTCTCTCCACTGTAACTGTTTGTGCCGCATACCACTGTAAAAACATGTCTCTTGTAATTTGTGTGTATACTGATTATGTCTAAATAACTAAATGTGTCTGTAATTTTTTCTTTGTGGAGCTTTTCTCCCCGGGCCTCTGCTGAAAAAGGGCCTTTTCGGCTCAGTCAGACACCCCCGGTTAACAAATGTAAAATAAAATAAAAATAAATAAAAATGTAGCCCACCTAATGTCACCTGATGTAACCCACTTTGTCTAGGCTGATGATGTCACCATCCTACAAATATATCTGTGGAAAGGAAAACTCCCAGTAATGTGTATCGCTTGTTGTGTAAATGCGTACTCCTCTAGTATCATAAAGTAGTTAAGTAGGGGTTTGTATCCTGCACTTGACACCTGTGTGTTTGTGTGTGATCTCCTTGGAGAGGAGCAACCTTTTTGGAGACTACTAAAACACCTTAAAAGTGGCATACTTATCTTTGTCAAGTCAGATGATGTCACCATTCTACAAATATACCTGTGGAAAAAAGAACTCCCAGCAATGTGTATAGCGCATCGTGTTAATGCGTATTTCTCTAGTATCATAAAGTAGTTAGGTAGGGGTTTGAATCCTGCACTTGACAAGTGTGTGTATCTCCTTGAAGAGGAGCAACCTTTTTGGAGACTACTAAAACACCGTAAAAGTGGTATACTTATCTTTGTCAAGTCTGATGATGTCACCATCCTACAAATATACCTGTTGAAAGGACAACTCCCAGTAATGTGTATAGCACGTCATGTTAATGTGTGCTGCTCTAATATCAGAAAGTAGCTAGGTAGGGGTTTGAATCCTGCACTTGGTGAGTGTGTGTGCTCTATGTGTGTGACACTGTTGGTCGATGTGTTGTGGGTATTGCTTTTACTACTGTATGACATATCACAATGACAACAGTATGTGCATTGCACATGTCAGGTAGCTGTGTGGCAAATACATATACATACATGTGACCTCAAGTATTTCATAGGTGGGAACCCTGCTTTCTCCATGAGCACATCTGTTATCTTTGCCAGAGTGTGCTGCCGCTTTCCAGACCTTAGGTCACATCTGTATGCTTGTGACAAGCCCAGCCACTGCAGTGATCCCTGGCCTAGGTCATCCGTGTCACACAGACTCATTACGGTTTCTATTGAATAGTGTGAGTGAGGGTTTATGCCTGAGGTATATTTCAGACCTGTTCAAATGCAGCAAAGTCTGTCAATGATGGCTATTCATTATAGGTGTACAACAACCTTTGTGGATATGCATGCAGACCCCTTATTGCTCATATACAGTCCACCTTTCATGGTGGGAATATCAATTATGCAAAGGATGTGAGGTATACAGTAATGTAATGATATCGCACAGTCTTGTGAGAAAAGCATTGAAGGTGTTCTCAACCCCTGTAGCTTTAGCAAGCCTCACTGGCTGCAACATTGCAAACTTAACAAATCACACCCACAGTGTTTAACCACCGCATGTCATATACCAGCACTGTATGCTGTCTTGTTTGCCACACACTACAACCTACATACAAATATGCACATAACAACCTTCACCAACATATATATGTCCACCCTTCACATACAGTTGTAGTATGTTCCTTGCTCTATGCACATGTACAGATGTTAATATATCTGACACATATATATCTCACCATATGTGTATGCCATCCACACACAAGGTCCACACTGTTGTAAGTCCCTGGACCTCACGGCTGACCTGTTGGGCCTTGCTGCAACATGAACAGGTGTCACATGTGAGCACACAGTAATATTAGAGGGTGTGTATATAGCTACAAATGCTAGATTAGCATACTAGCCTGGTGCAGCAGTTGCCAATGCTAAGCTACACATTAATATGACTATCATGCATGTGTTACTCTGTCACATCCATGTTTATATAGCTGTTTGCACTACTCCCCCAAACAGCCATTGTCCACACTACTGTACAAAACACAGATAACATGGATCAGTTGTTTGACATTTAATGCTGAGCTACATATGTCACAGTTATGTCCCCCTGCACGCAGCTACACACTGATTTGTCCATGGCAGTAGTTATGCTGGACATCTGTGCATAGATATGTACTGCTGCCACATATGGATGTCTCAAAGTATGTAGAGTACTCTTCAAAAACATCTACTACATGCCAGTAAATACATATCTGTTACATACCTTTCCTTTGTATGTGTTGGTATTATTAATTTCCGTGTTCCTTTTGCTTTTGAGTTTACTTTTGCTGTTAATCTCTCTCTCTCTCTGTCTGTCTCTCTCTCTCTCTCTCAGTGTCTGCAATGGAGTGATTGCGTGTGTGGGCAGCAAGTACAGCCTGCTTTTATAGGTATCTGCACATGTGCATGTGATGGCCTCTTCACCAATTGGTGGCCACCATTTGGTAATTGCATGCAGCCTGCTGTGTGGTAATTGCAGTACTCACTGTCATAGCAACCCAGTGCTATAAATTGCTAAGTCAGGTAGGCATAGCCCTTTCAGCTTTCCAAAGTGGGGCTCATACTTGTTTGCTGTGGACACCATTGTTTAAGTCAGAAGGTTGGTATAGTTCTTATATCTGAAGCTAGGGGTGTAGCCAGTAATTTAAATGTTGTACTCAGATCTGAATGTTCCCAATTCCAGTACACACTTGTCAGTGTAGAATTGTACTCACCCCTGCAAATGCTAACACAAGATACATGGGAGTATATAGTTTCTTTTCTACTTATACAATTAACTGCCATACAAAAGTAGTTATTGAGATGTATTCTTTTGGCACATGAACTGTTTGTAAACTGCTATACTGTGAATATGAATGTACTCACTTCTGAACAGTTTGTGCTTTTTTAGTGTTGACATTAGCACAGGCTGCTCATGAAAACTGGACAATTCCAGTACTGAGTATGCCTACCTACATCCTTGATAGACCCCGAACACACAGGTATATTGTACATTTGGGTAGGGATGCAGACGTACAGAGAGCAGTATGTATTATTGTGTGAATGTTATCTTGCTGGACTTAAAGGGTTGCTGTGTACCTGTTACTTTAGCAAGGCAAGTAGTCTGTCTGCATAGCTCCCAACTGTGGACCTATCCAGATGGTAGCTAGATGTTAGCCTGTTATTCTTTGTGCAACGCACAGGTATTTTCAGCACTGGTACAATGGCATTGTTACAGTCAGTTGCTACCAGAACATGGCTACATCCTTTGGTATTTCAGTGTTGTACTCCTGCATAAGGGTATGCTTGTGGAACTCCTTCCAAAGCTATTTGCACAGTGTGTAACAGCAGAAAAGCTGATATGCCTGTCTGTTTCTGCCTCTGCCAGGCCTCTGAAACACTCACGTACATATTTGAACAGAGTCAGGGAAAGGTAAGTAAAAATGAGGTACACCTTCAAAATAATAGAGACAGTAAGTGGAGACTTCGAGAGAACCAGTGCATATGGATTACTACACCTTTTCTGAAGTACAAGCGGTGTCTAACTTTTATTATTGTCATTATTCATTAAGTGTAATATCCCACCTTTCTGCCTAACATCAGTACTTTTCAGAGGGATTCAGAGGGACACAGATAACATATGTTTCAAAATCAGGGACATCCCTGAAAAGTAGTCACAGCTGGGATGTATGTCCTCTGCCCTAATCAGATATGCCACTGTTTGTCCTGCTATGATATTGTGTGTGGGTTGTAAAGTGCTGCTGTAACATTATTTCCTACTAGAATGGCTGGTTCTTTTATCGCAGTCATGTAATGCAATTCCACAACAACTGCTGGTAAAGTTCCACAGAACAAGTTTTGTGTTATGGCATTCCTATTTTTCCTTCACATTCACTCATTCTGATGCATGATATATTTATTTCAGCACCAACTTGCTGCATGTCTACCGTGGCTTAGTGGTACTTCATGCAGTCTAGTGGGCCCGAGGTCCAGGGTTCGAGACTGACAGAGGTGTTTTATTTTGCTGCTGAGCAGAACAAGGGCCCTGGCATACAGAGTGACTAAGGTACTTTTAAGCAGTTGTAAACGGGTTTGCGTGAAGCTTAGCGATGCTTAGCAATGCCTAGCTAAGTGTACACAAGCGCACACTCACATAAACCCGCTTACTACTGCTTAATAGTGCTTACTCCCGCTAACCCCCGTGCTCATTTCTTTGAAAGAAAAGAAAATGGGGAGATAGAAAAGTGGTGAAAAAGGGGCACAAAGAGGGAAAGACAGTAGGGAAAACAGCTCAGGATGTGCAGGACTGGTGTAGGGAAGGTCCATAGCTGCCCATTTCTTTAACAGCAACAGCTGTGCATATGCAATACATTTGGAGAGAAATATGAAACCTTCCACCTCTGAGAGAGGGGTGAGGACAACAGAGTTTGTTGTACTGCCAATTAAATATCAGTTTATGTGTCCAGCAGACATGTGTGCAAAATGGGCAGCTACGTATGGGGCGTGATTTTTTTTTGGGAGCAGATTGCCCTTTTTTTTTTTTTTTTTTTCAGGTGAGAGTGGAATGTGGGGTACGGGAAGTAGGTATATTTGGGGAGGTAGGTTGGGGAGGTAAACAGACAAGACAAACAAGATGCATACAGGGACAGAATATGACACATGTGGTGGGTGAACACCATTGACGGGGAAGGATGTTTGGAAATCTCAAGCCCATGAGTCCACAGATGGCAACAGTGGTACTGAGATCCCCATCCATGGGCAGTCACCACTGCACCTTCACAGCCAAGAGGGTGGCTGTGCTGGGGGCTGAGTAGGAGGGGCAAGCTTACCCGTGAGTCGTGCCACTCGTGCCTCAAGCTGGCATAGAGGATCAGTGACAGAACACTCTATCTCCCTAAGCACCACAGCCCAGACCATTTGGAGGGTGATAGGTGGCCCTCCTCTGCCCACACTTGCATGGGGGGAACAAGCCCCATCCCCTGCAGCGCTTCCACCTGAAGGTGGCACAGGGCAAATGGAGGAGGAGGTCCCAGGCTGGGCACCAGACCTGCTGGTGCCAGGTGCTATCGCCAGCTGAGGTGGGACAGGTGGGTCCGCTGGGACCGGCCTTCCCATACGTTCTATGTTTAGGAGGATTTCATGAAAATATGGGTTAGTAACAGTCAACAGCATTCCCAATTAGTTATAGCAGCATGCAGAAGTATTCCCATTAACCCAACACACCAGAGTTTCAACAGATGAACAGCAAGCATGACACATGCATATATAGAACAACAGTGGACATTATAACAGCATGCAGGTTTAATTGATGGCAACAGGCCACCTATATTGTGGTATTTGAACAGGGCACATGCATCAAAATAAATGCACATATTCATAAACCAATAGGACATATGTCCCAACAAATGCTTTGAGATTAGACATACCCATTGAGGTGTGGAATTGCATTTTTTATGCACGTACAGTAGGGTGGAAAATGATAGCTCCATTAACACTTATATATCCTTCTAGTTTACACAACATTCCTATTAACTGCAGTTATATGTCCCCTACATGTATTATTACACTACCCAATTGTCCTTAAATTGGGAAATGGGTTTTGCTAGATCTTTATATACATGGGCTGTATCTGACAATCAAACTGTCCGGGATGCAGATGTTACTGCTACATATTTTGTGAGTCGCTCAGGCACACTACTGCTGAGATGGTACATTGACAGCTCTACTTTCCTATACTTATCTATATATGTTTAGGTGAAATTATCAGTTATATCTTAACAGCTCCCTACATTTCTGACAGCGCAATTATATTTCTGGGGAACACAATGCCAAGCTACTCATATGCCAGATTTACCTGCACATGCTGGGCATGAACCAACAGTTGGGGACTGTAAATATGCTTAAAAGCTACTGGCACTCCCTTCATCCACTTTATATGGGCCTACCCAACTGTGTGTTAACAGCGCTTAATACAACAGTACTGTTTCTATAATGCAAGAGTACAACAACAACATATGAAAGAAAAGGACACAGACACACTCCAGGAATTATACCTTTATTAAAGACGTATAACACTTTTCTAGAGGCTCTCTCATTTATTCTATATAACAGTACATGCAGTATAATTATTAGAGAATTATTATACCTTTATTTATTGTGTTAAAACACTTTTTTCAGGCTCTCTCATTTATTTTACATAACAGTACACGCTGAATAATTACTAACCTGCCTGGTGGTGCAGCCTTAGCAGCCTATCTGCATAGGCTTGCTGATTCGCAGCATGGACACCTGCAGCTGTAAAGTAAATGAAGTGATATTGAGACATACCTATCCATAATATAGACTACAATAGCAATTCTTACATACTTCATTCCATGGCTACCTACTCAGTAGTGGGGCATTTTCTATCCCACAGGCCTCCTGTATCCACTGGTTCAGTCGGTCCTCCTTGCATCTCTTCAGGTCTGAATAGTGGTGTCTGACCTGCTCACCAGTCCAAGGGACACCTGTGGCACTGGTGAGATCATGAGCTACACGGTTCCAGGCTTCTGCTTTGTACTGGGTGCCCTGAAACTGGCCCTGCAGGAGTCCCTCCTCATGATTATGGATGAGGAGCCAATCCATTACTTTTAACTCCTCAATGCCACAACATTGCGCTCGAAATCGAGAGCCCTCTCCAACACCGGCCATGCTGACTGCAGATGGGAGCTACAACCAGTTATGGCAAGTATTCCCACCTATGGAGCTTAAATATGCCTCATTTCCCACACTTATCTGTGATTGGCCGGTTTTGGAAAAACTCAGCTGAAAGCACACCTGCTTAGCAAGGGGTAAATTTCCATTGATATGTATGTGTGTGTTGAAACTGCATGCATATGAAAAGCTCTCATGGTTTAGTGATTCAGTACTGTGATTATGGTGCACAGTATCCCAGGTTCGAGGCCTGTCATTGCTTTTTATTTTACTACTAGCCAGACTGGCTAGGAGGTGTGGCTGTGTTTAGCCGACTTTGCTCAACTTTGCCCAACGTTGCTCTATGTTGCTCTACGGTGCTATACATTGCTCAACATTGCCCGACATTACCCGACGTTGCGCTAGTTAGCGTGGTGCACAGCTACACGCAAACATGTTTTGTTTGCGCTAGTTGGCGAGATGCACAGCTACGCGCAAAGCCATTGCACTAGTTAATGCAGTACTAAGCTAAGAGCAATTATACTTAAATGTGCTTAATACTGGTAAACAGTGCTTCACATTGCTTAAGATGCATTACTTATGCATTCATCAGTATGCATAACCATTTCACCTTCTTATATATATATATATATATATATATATATATATATATATATATATATAAAATATTGTTCACTACTACATAGGCCATTTCAATGCTTTTTACTAAAATTTAAAAGATAAATGTCAGGAATTATTTTTATATACAGATTTCCAACAGAAAATAGAAAGGGGAGTGGTGGAACTCGAACTGGGAATGCCTCCTCTTTGTGCGAAGGCTCTACCACTACGCTCTTGCTATTTGACTTAATTTGCATATAAGTTTCTTATTATCCTCTTCGATGTCTAAACTGCTAACTGTGGCTAAGCAATGGGCAAACCCACACAAACACGCGCAAATACGGGCAGCTATATCGGGAATAATAATAAAAATAAATAAAAGTTTTACATTTTATAATTGTACAGGGGTTTAGAATGTGTGGGAGTGTAGTGTTGGGTATGTACACATTTGAGCGGACTCGCTCATGTCAGATGACATTTCCCAATTGAGAGACTTGCAGAGGCATGGATTTTTGGACTGCTCGGTAGTCTGACACACCCCCTGCACTCGTGCACGCTCCGTGTTAGCCTTAGAGTTGAGGCAGCATGCCCTCATGAATATGCATGACACGCTGATGTCTTACTCTTAGACTGCAGTTTCCGTGTAAGACTAACTTAGTCTTACACGGAAGGTTAGTGAATCCTGGGGATTGTCTCTTATTTATGGAATGAACAAAGTATTCCTTTTTTATTGTTCTTTATCAGTTTGTCTCCATGGAGACATGAGAACCAGATAAAGAGTTTCTTTTTCAAGCATTTATTTGCAAGAGGAAAACTTTATTATATCCAATGTTCTTTTCTACTTATTTGCTTTCTCTTAAAACTTGTTGCTAGATCAAGCCAAGGGCCTTAATCTACACATTCCCCTATGCACGAATAAGAAAAAATACATTGATTTTTCTTGTGTCACCCTCTTTTGACCTTACTTTACTTCTTTTTTTATGTTGCATTGTCTACATTTCTTAAATCTAAACAAGAAGAAAGAGAGAAGAAAGGGGAAACAAAGGGGACACCTGTTTATCTTAGTATTCCCATTACACTTCAAAATAACTGAGAAAACTTCATAGCATGTAGATTATATGATTTATTATAAAAATGTGACTGCTAAGAGCAAAATTCTGTTTTGCTTACAGTTAAATCTCTCCCTCCTCATCCCTCTCCTAATTGTTCTCCCAAACATTAATACCATGAAGTAGGGTATATGCTTTAGAATCCCCTACAAGTTTAACAAATGAAAAAAAAAGTCCAATATTTCCAGGTTGTCTTGTTCTGTCATGTTTCACAAATACAATTAATGCTTTGTAATTCCACACTTATTTGTCAATTTCTGAGTTGCTGGTTTTATTCCTGTTTATCTCCATTTCCCAAATACAGTTTCTGCTTCATTTCTAATGAATATCAGTTCTTCTAACCAACTCTTGTGCTTTTTTCTGTCTCTCATGCATTTTCCATTGAAACATTGGAAACGGTTTCACTGGCATAGTCTCTCTGTAGTCTTAAATACCAGAAGAACAAGGAACAAATCTCTTGTTTCACAGCTAATTTTTTATTGGAAAAATGTTTGTATTTCCTCTTTAGCATGTTTTGCATCAAAAAATTATTTTGTCCATCCAGGAATGAATATTCTGAAGATAGTTGGGTACAGCAGTTTCAGTCTCACACCTTCTTTTCGATATTCCCTAATTAGTGGAATACATTTACTCCTCTTCTTCCTGGTGTAGAGTGAGAAATCATTTTCCACAAACACTCTACTGTTTCCCACGTTTAGTATTTTGTCCTTCTGCCATACTTTTGTCAGAATCAACTCCTTCTGCTGGTAGGATTGCAACGTTACTATTAAAGGTCTATGTTGTTTTCTCATGGCCAGGTGTGGAGCATATACACAATGAGGCATTTCAATTAACAACTCTTACTGAGGAATACCAGTCCAGTTACTTATTTATGTGTTCATAAGATTAATACAATCTGTTTCTTCCATCTTCTCTGATACAGCAGAAAATCTGCATGTTCTGTTCTCTAATTCTCTTATTTTTTGAAACATCTCTTCTTGAGCAGTCTCATATTCAGCCAGCCCTTTTTTTCATTTCATCCTTAGATTTTTAGCAGTTTTATCACCTCATCTGAATAGCTGTTTAAAGCTTATACAGTTTTTTTTTCCAGTCTTTTATTTGAGTAGATATACTCCATCAGTATTGCATTCATTTTAATCAGCTCTGAGTATATTTGATTTATTTATTTTTCTGCTAGGTTACTGAAACACTTGCAGAATTATTCCCAGTCAGTGTTTTTTTTCCTCACCTTTTGTGACTGATTTTTTTTCAGGTTATCTAAATTTCTTTATTGCTGGCATCCAGAGTAAGATTACTAGCCAGTTACTGAAATTTACCTAAAATACAAGTTTACTGGTCCTTCTGTTTTCACACTGGGACTGCTGAAAGTAAGCTTTTTCTCATTGTGCAGCCATCTTGTCCTTAGACACGATGTTCTTATTCCTTATTTGTGAAATGAGTTGTTTTACAAAGTAAAGGCAGGTATAGAAGAAAGAGTATAACTGTTGATGCCCAAAAGCCTTTCAGAAATCTAGCTGTGAGATTAGCACATAGCCATGTACTACTGGGACAGCTGGGAATGGATAAGACTGAAATTAAGGATTTTAGCAAGGTGTTCTAGCTAAGAATAATGAAAAAAGATGAGAATGTTTGTAGTGGATGCCTTGAATGCCTGAGGATAGTTCCTCACTTATATTTTTAAAAAATGCGTATCGTATTTGAATGTATTAATACGGATATGGTTTTGCCAGTTGTAAAACCAAGCTATAGGCTTGAATATATTTTAATTATTTTGAGCTATGCAACTAACTACTAGGAAAACTATTACATGTCCTAAGGCCCTTGCTAAAGATCTAGTTATTACTTATTACTACCATATTACGTTATTCAGACCTCAACATGGTAAGTTTTTTGCATTAGTATATGTCAGCCACCATTAAATAGTGGTAGATAATGCAAGAGATACTTGGTTAGAAGGAAAATTGCTTTTGAAAGTGTTATATTGCACTGTGCTAACATACATGATAGGCTGAAAGTGGTAATGACCATAGTCTGGGATGACATTGGAAGAGCCTAAGCTACAAAATAAGGGGTGTGTAATAGATATGCATGGACATGGAAATACAAAGCTAGATACCAGATGATAGCTTTGGTGCCATCAGCAGAAAAAACATGATTGTATAAATGTCAGAGTCCATTTGAAATAATGGAACAGTTAAATGGAGTATATCACAGAGTTAGGCACACAGTGAATA
Organism: Protopterus annectens; assembly: GCF_019279795.1. NCBI lineage: Eukaryota > Metazoa > Chordata > Ceratodontiformes > Protopteridae > Protopterus > Protopterus annectens. The sequence continues at coordinate 189,136,537 of NC_056742.1, forward strand.
GAAGATTTGAACAGACATACCATATGAATATCCTGAAACCATGAAAGGAAATACAAACTTTTGCAATTAGTTTAACAGCATTCTCTACTAACTCATCTGCCTATGTCTGCAATTCAGGTAGATGATGCACTCTCTAAGCCACAGAAACAAGAATAAAAATATTTCTGTTAAGGAACAAAGAAGACAAAACTGATTCAATATTATATTCAAACAACTCATTTAGAAAAGTTTTGCTTAAAACCTTATAGAATACTTGGCTTGCAAAGAAAAATCATATAAGCTGAATTTTATAAGATGCTTAAGATGACAAAAATATAAGAGTGAAATAGTGAGTTGAGTAGCCCAGAAGTATTACTCCCTAAATCTAATGTAAATATCAAGTTCTGTAATGACTTTCAGAAGCTGAACAGCATCTGAAAATTGTATTTTAATTCAATGCCATTTCATAGGTTCATAAGTTGGTACTAGACTATTGGCCCTAGGGCCTATACAAGCCTAGCCATAAGAATTCCCTGGCTATTTCTTTCCACAGTATTTACTTCCCTGGACCCCGGTCTAGCAGGGCAACTGATGTGATCCCCGGGTGCATGTGCAGTGATAGATGTTTACAGAAATGTCAGAGAAAACATGGTTCCTGAATACACTAGATCTCGCAATGGATTGCTGGCAAGTCCTTCCAACAGCTGAAAATAAAGAAAAAAGCTGTATTGGTACCTGATGGAGATTATTCAGTATACTGTCCACCGTTTAGGTTGCATGTTGCCTCAGCAAACTTTCAACAACACAGAGATGTACCATGTCCACTGTATTACTGGCTACTTATTTATTTATCATTTATTTATTTTATAATTTATTTATGTATTTGTTTGTTTATTTATTTATTGCATTTGTTTACAGGGAAGGTCCACTGAGCCAAAAAGTGCCCATTTTCAGTGCAGGCCTGGGGAGAAAAGGTCCACAGTGATATATACAATACATACATTTTTGAAATATGCACTGTATGCATTTTGATAAAAACACAAATAGCACTTATAACAACATAAACAGTAAACAGAGTTTCTGACAAATGAAAAGGTAATACACCTGTAAATAGATGTGACTACTGACAATACAAATTGTTATTGATACTGAAAGAGGCAGTGCAGCTGAGTGTAAAATATCAATTGACAATACATTTACACCAGGGAACAGAAGTGGAATATCTGCCAGCAGTAAAGGTGATGGTTAGGAGGTAGTAGAAGATGGAGGGAGGATATGTGGGAGTAGAAGAGGGAAAGAGGGATAGACAGTTATGCAATGAGGGGTGAGACAATGTCAGGTTATGTGTTGTGAGGAGTTGGTGCATGTACATTGCCAGTGGGAGGAGAGATGTTGTTTCAAAGATTTTTTGAAGATATATGTATTGCTGGTTGATCTAAGTGAGGGTGGGAGAGTGTTCCATAGCTTAGTAGTAGAAAAGGAGTGGAGTATTTGACCAGTGGAAAGGTTGGGTTTCTCCACCTGTAGGAGCATATGGTTTTCAGAGCGGTTAGGCCTTTTTGGATGGTGTAGATTAGAAAGAGCAGGACAGCTGGATGGGTTGAATATTAGTTTATGGGCAGTAGTTAGTTGAATATATGTAAGATGGTAAGGAGGATCTAGCCAGTTTAGTATTTGAAGAGAGGTACAATGGTGGGATAGCTGTCATCCATTGGTGACAAACTTTTCAATTTTGTTATTTTACATTGCTTTACCAGGAAAGTCTGACTGGACATGGATCCCATTTTCAATGGAGGCCTGGGGAGAAAACCTTCACAAAGATTAGTACAGCAAATACAGTGAATACAATACATATATTAATAAAGAACAGTACAGAGTCAAAAGTTAATAAAGTACAGTTTCAAGGCCAAGAAGGTGCAAAAAGTAAATATACTATAAGGAGCACAGTGTATTACAATAAATAATACAGTTGAAAGGACATATTGTTCAGTCATTTTGTTACATTTATCAGTGGCTAGTATAGTAAACACACATTGATTAAGAGTATAGAATGGAGTTGTGGCAAGTTTTCATAGAAGGTTAATGTATGATATGATCTAATTAAATGAAGCTATCCAGGGTCAGAACAATTACATAACCAAGAACTATGTAAATGGACCAGAGGAGTTTTTTGAAATTATTTTTTGTTTTCAGTGTTCCTAATATCTACAGGGATGGTATTCCACACTTTTGAAACAAAAATGGAAAACAAGGAGTCCCCAGAGCTATTGTTGCATTTGCCTATGTCAGCCAGTGCTTTATTGGTGAATTTTAATAGGCATTTGTTAGAGTAGATATTAAGTAGACCTTGAAGAGCAGGAACTCCATCAGGATAGTATAGAATTCAGTGGGCTATTGTAAGCTGGTTATATGTGAGCAGGTTGGGTAATTCTAGCCAGGATACTTGCTTGATTGCTATGCAGTGATGTGTCATGAAGGGTGAATCAGTAGCAAACCTAGCTATTTTATTGTAGCAGGTGTTTAGTTTGTTAAAGTCTGCTTTGTTTAGGTTGATGAGAATGAGGGAGGCATAGAGGAGTGTTGATAGTAGATGGTTTCTTGCAATGGTGGCTTTGCTATCATTGGTGAGATACTTTTTGCATCTATATAGGGTTCTGAGTTTTTTATGGACTTTCTTTATTGTCTGTGCAATGTGCATATTGAATTTCATGTTGTCATCTATGATAACCCTTAGAAGTTTGGTGTGTTGGATAGGTGTGATAGGGGTGTTATTGGTTGAGAATATTGTGAATTGCGGCATGGGTCTAAGGCTCTAGTGGGATAGAATACTGTTAGCTGTGTTTTATTGGGGATAAGTATTAGTTGAGAGTTGGCTAACCAGGTTTCAGCAGCAGTAAAGCTCTCTTGTCTCAATTCATGGAGTTAAGGGAGTGATGGGGCGGAGCAGATTAGAGTGGAATCATCAATGTACTGGACTACAGTGGCATTCCAGGTAGCTTTGTGGAGTTGGTTGGTGAATATGTTGAAAAGAAGAGGTCCAATAATGGATCCTTGGGGACACATAGGGTGACAGGTAGGAGAGGAGATACATTTTGACATTTTACTGTTTGTTGGCAGTTGGTTAGATAATCTTGAAACTGTGCCAGTATGGAGTGACTGAGATTAAGATCAGATAGAGCAGAAATGTGTTTGGGATGGGAAACAGTATTGAAAGCCTTGGAGAGATCTAGGAATACAGTGGATAGTAGGTTACCACCATTTCAATGTTGGTTTACTGTGTTGGTAAAGCTAATGAGGGCTGAGGTAGTACTGTGATTGGGATGGCATCCATGCTGGGTGTTGGTTAGCAGTTTATTAGTGAGGGGATATTATTTGGGAATGTATACATTTTTCAAGGATTTTAGATAAGGGAGATAGAATGGCAATTGGACGGTAATTAGATAGTTTTACAGAATCACCTTTGTGAAGTGGTATTATATGCAAAAGTTTCCACACAGAAAGAACACATGGTTCTGATAAAAAGTGGTTAATGAGCATGGAGACTGGGTAAGAGATGGCTTTGGTTGTGATCTTTAAATATTTTGCAGGTAATTTGTCAGCGGACAGAGTTGTGGGTTTAAGCCTATTTAGGTATTTATATATATTGTGCTAGTTGGGACAGGCTGTAAGGAGAAGAGGTTTTTGTCTGTTGTTATGGAAGATAGGTTTGGATGTGAAGTGGGAGAAGTACTATTGGTGAAGGCTTGGATGGATTTGGTGAAGTGTTCATTGAACTTGGTGGCAATATTATTGGCGGTAGATGTTGGTACTTGGATGTTGTTATCAGCCACTCTGAGGACTGGGCCTCCCATCTGCCAAGGTGAAATGTATTAGATGCCTTATAGCAAGCTAGATTAACTGTGAATACTTCTGAAAACAAATAAGGTATAACAGAGGTGAAGTATGGCAGAGGAGAATTATTTAGAAAATGTAATGGGCGGGGTATGGTCAGTTCACAAATGGCTTGTCTCAGTCAAAAAAAAATCAATTGGGGTGGAGCCTAGATGGCCAACTGAGAGCAGTGAATTTTGAGAGCTCCAGAAACTAGTATAATAATATAGGAACATTTTATTATTTTCAAGCTTAAAAGATCAGAAATCGATAGATAAACTACTAAACTACATAAATATCAATTTTGGTTGAGATATCCAAAAATTTCCTGTCAAGTAACTTGGAGATATATTGAGTCACTGAATGTGAACAACTCAATAAATTCTCATCCAGATGCTGCTTTGGAAAAAAAACTGCAATTGATGACATCTACCTTACAGGAACTATTTTTGAAGATGGATGACTTTAAAAATGACTTAGAAAACCTCAAATTAAATTCTAAAAAAATAGACTGATACTCTTGAACTATTACAGCAACACTATACAAAAATAACAAATATAGGGACTTCTGTAAATGACATTGAAGGGAGACTCAAAGAGGAAGAATTCCAAACAGAATTTCTGCTTAAAAAGAATACATGGCTGCTTAACAAAATAGATTACTTAGAAAACAGGGAAAGGAGAAACAACATAAGGATCTTTGGTCTGCCCGAAAACACTGAAGGCGAAGACATTATTTCATTCTTAACAACCTGGATTCTTGATTTTTTAGACTTGAAAGAGGGACTTTCATTTGAAATTGAAATGGCACATAGAGCACTGAGGAAACCTGCTACTAACTCAAGAAATACTCCACCTAGATCCATAGTTATAAAATTTCTTTCATTCTGGACAAGAAACTAATATTAAAATCTGCTAGGAGAAAATAACCCTTAAAATACAATCAAAGCCTGATAAGGTTTGACAATGATTATTCTTCTAGAATCCTAGAACAAAGGAAAAAAGTCTGGCCAATAATAAAACTGTTGAAACAAAACAACATTAAAGTACAGCTGACCTTTCCAGCCAAGATAAAAATACTTTATGCCAATGAGATGAGAACCTTTAATGACTTAGAAGAAGCTACTATATTCATAAAAAACAACAGCATAGTGCCTATCTCAGAAGAAATGGAATGAATGGCCCCTACTCTTAAAATAATAAAAGAAACAAATTATTGGAGTGATGCTAGAAAGAAGAAAAAAAACTGATTCCAAGATAGCTGTCCCAAAAAATAACTCTTACAACAATATCTGTGTTGAGTGGTTAACTGGCAGAGTGGCCACTGCATGGAACAGGCCAGTAAAATGGAACAGGACAAATATTGGTTTGGATATTTTAAGAACAACCTGGAAACACACCACATGAACTAGTGAATGGTATTCTGGCAAAACTGGATGGGCATTGTTGCCCATGCTTGAAGTACTGCTATGTGTGTATGTAAGGATGGAAATATACTTATAGCAAATAAAAAACTAGAAGGGTCTCGTAATTTAAAGTATGGGCTGTATAAATATGCTTGGAAGAAGCTAATAATAAGAATAAGCATTACAGCTTGTGGGCTCTCAAATAACTAAGCAACAGCCAAAAAAAAAAAAAAAAAACTCACACAATAGTTATGTAATGTATGATTTTAGTAAATCTAGACATAAAATATATAATCATCATATAAGATGAAGTAGTCTGCTGAATTTAGATATTAAAGACAGGATTTAATAACATGGCCTTGTGTATAATAACACTACTATCTTAACTTGCCATAAATGACATACACTATATTGAACATCAAGGGGAAGCATGATGATTTTCTCATATAAGTAAATGTGCATAACAAGTCATATAATTGCTTTAACTTGAACTGTGGTTTTGTAACCCATCTTGACCATACATTATATTTAAGATGTTACCAAGGTAACTAATGTTTTATTCATGACATCAAACTGACAAAGTTGTTCAAGGGAAACAATAGAAGCCTGAACTAGGAATGTCACAAAATGTAACAATCACATTCTGAACAAATAGTATTAAATTGGCAATAATCACACAGTTTAACCTTTGCTGATTATACAAAATAGAATGTTGCAATTTAAATCTTAAAACGTTAAGTATATGCCATAAAATGGCAATTTATAAATATGAAAGGGAATTTGTAATCATTAATCACAATAAGTGATTTTTTTGTTTTTAACCTATAATTTCACTTATTTTATAAGAAATGACAGACATGAAAATCCTTATGTTTAGGAAATGGGGGGAAGAGGGGTGAGAGGGATTCACTGATAATTAAAATGCACTAACTTTCATCAATGTTCACATAAAACAAAGTTGATGCTTTAAGTAAGTTAGCAACAAACAAAGTGATTACTTAAATGGTGGCAAAAAATGAAATATAACTTTTGATATATCCAGTAAAATACATTGTGTTGTAAACATTAGGTATAAATATTATTACCATTTATTTATATTAAGTTTTGAAATACTTCATCAATAAGGGTGAATATGTTAAATAACTGTGCACTATAATCATTTACTGAGGTTTTATATATGATACATCCTGCTTTACTATGATTGAATTGCTTGTCATCTATCTTTCATGTAAATATTAATTGTTTATACAATAAGTAGACATTTATATAATATTAGAATTCTGTTGAATCTACAATAGTACTATATCTGTTTAAAATAATATAAATATTTCTTATTCCTATTACAAATATTCTCCATATGACAATTTAATTTATGGAGCTCAGATGTTCTGGATTGTCAAGGTATGAGTGATAATCTGATGGACTTAGGTTTATCCATCAGATTAGGAATGATTTTCATTCCATGGCTAGTGTGGATCTTAGTTTTGTTTACATTTATTAATTTAAATTTATTTCACAAAAGCAGTTTTAATATACATAACCAAAACATTATTTTATTGGTAAACACTCAAAGTATAAAACTGATAATTTCCTTTAAAAGCTCAAACATATACTTTATCGTTATCAGAGGCAAATGTTTAATAGTCACAATAAAACAAAAAATACATAGTCTAAATAACCTAAGATGGACTTAACTTTATTATCTTTAAATACCAATGGCTTAAACAATCCTAGCAAGAGATGAAATCTACTGAAATATTTAAAACTGAACAAAGCACAAATTGTCTTCTTTCAAGAATCTCATTTCAAAGCAAATGACAATTACAAATGGAATCCTAAGGAATATATGATATTGGCACAATCCACTTATAAGACAAAGACAAAAGGGGTAACAATATTATGGAAAACAAATGTGATTAACCCAGAAATCATTTATAAGTATGAAGATAAAGAAGACCTTATGACATTAGTAATAGTTAAATATAATAACATAATATGGACCATAGCCAATCTATACTGGTTTCCAGGCATTGGAACAGGAACTGTTAAAAAACAGTTGGATTTCATTTCCAATAATTATAAAGGCAACTTAATATTAGGAGGAGATTTTAACTGTATATTTGATATTTTGGAAACTACAAATAAAAGACTGCTGCGTACATCTGGTATATCAAAAGCTTTAAACAAGTGGGTAGAATAATTTCATCTTGTAGATACTTTCAAATTCAAAGAAGATAAATCTTTGTTGTTTTCCCATCAAGATAACAGATTTGGTACCCAAGCTACAATAGATAAAATATTTGCTGTCAATGACTTACACTCTAAAATCATTAATTTTTCAATCACTTCCTGCCCCTTTTTAGACCATAATTCACTGATACTAAAACTTCAAAATGAGTACAAACCATTAATCTTTAACTCCAGAATTCCAGCATATATAACTAAAATTAAAGAGTTCAAGAAAACAAGTGACAGGATCCAGTTCTTATATTAAAACACCAGTTTAATGTATCCAAAGATAAAAACAGGTTGAGCGCTTTCTTCTACTAACCATAGATTTCATCAGAACACTCATCATACTTTTTAAAATCCATTTATAATAATATTTCCCACCCTTGACTTTCCATTATTCACTTAGTCAATTAAGTCAATAATTCTGAAGGACTTCTTTTTAAAGAGATATCTTAAAAATATACCTGTGTAAAAATATATATATAAAGAACTGTTCATAAAATTGATATACTATATAACAACAATTCCTAAAACATAATACATACACATATACAAACTTCCTATTCAATTTTTAATAAATTTAGTTGAATTCCATTCTATCTAAATACTTATACTTTAATATTTATATTATGTTTCTAGTATATTTCTTATATATACATTGACACTGGTGTTTCCAGCAATCCCAAGATGTTCACTAAATATTAATATAACAATGCACCTGTCCAGAAACTGATTGTGAGACTGAATAATCAACAATTTTAACTGAAAAGTATATATTTTAAACCCTGATGAGAGGTTTTGTGGGTACATATTCATTTATACCTGGGGCACTGGCTGCATTTAATCGTATCTGCCATTTGATTTCTTTCTCTCCCAATATGGCCTTGACATTCCCTCCCCTAGGATCACTCTTAACCACTTCCAGTATGGCAAACTTGAAAGAATCACATCCAGTACTCTCTTCTAAATGTCTATACAGTGCATTATTCTTGTCTTTCTTTTTGATACAATAAAGGTGATCATAAATCCTATTTCGCAACCTTCTATCCATTTTCCCTACATAGTAACTGGAACATGTTGTACATTTCCGCAAATAGATGACATGCTGTGTCTGACAATCCCCCCTTCTGAAATATAATCTACTCTTGATGTTATTTTTTAGACATAACTGTTTATCTTCCAAAATATATGGACATTGATTACAATGTCCACATCTTTTGGTTCCCTCATTGTTCATTTTGGCTTTTTCTCTCCTGTTAGATGTCCTGTCTTCTATCATCCTTTTAATATTCATTCCTGTTTTATACACAAAGGATGGTTTTACTCCTGCTTTACCACACATAGTATCGTCACTTGTTATAATGTTCGAGTTTTGTTCTATAATGCTCCTAATTTCTCCTGCATATGGACTAAATTCTAAAATGTACACCCTTTGATATCCATCATTGCCTCTGTTTTTATCTATAGTGTTCTGTATGTTAATGTCATTACCCAAGAGTGGAACATACTTGTTCCCCCATTCACTTATCACATATTCTGTGATATCTTAATTAAATTCACAGGATATCCTCTCTCTCTAAATAGCTCACCTATGAATCTGATTTCTTTAATCATATCATCTTTGCGGGTAGTCATTCTGGCTGCCCTTATACATTGCCCTTTCAAGATTCTTTTTTTCTGTGTATATGGATGGTTACTGGAATATTCCAAATATGAATTACAAAAAGTTTCTTTCCTATAAATTTTGGATTGAAAAGTGTATCCATCATTGAAAATAAAAGTGTCCAAATAATGTATTCCCATCTTACTAACATTGTGTGTACATTTCAAATAAGGGCTGCTATGATTAATATATTCTATAAATTGTGTTACATATTCTTCAGTCCCTTTCCATAACAAGAACATATCATCCAAAAATCTCACATAACATACCATATACTCCTTCCAAGGGGTGTCCAAAATGAATTCTTCTTCCCAGTCTAGTAATACATAATATAGTAATGACATTAACATACAGAACACTGTAGATAAGAACAGAGGCAATGATGGATATCAAAGGGCATACATTTTAGAATTTAGTCCATATGCAGGAGAAATTAGGAGCATTATAGAACAAAATTGGAACATTATAACAAGTGCCGATACTATGTGTGGTAAAATAGGAGTAAAACCATCCTTTGTGTATAAAACAGGAATGACTGTTAAAAGGATAATAGAAGACAGGACATCTAGCAGGAGAGAAACAGCCAAAATGAACAATGAGGGAACCAAAAGATGTGGACATTGTAATCAATGTCCATATATTTTGGAAGATAAACAGTTATGTCTAAAAAATAACATCAAGAGTAGATTATATTTCAGAAAGGGGAATTGTCAGACACAGCATGTCATCTATTTTGGGAAATGTACAACATGTCCCAGTTACTATGTAGGGAAAATGGATAGAAGGTTGTGAAATAGGATTTATGATCACCTTTATTGTATCAAAAAGAAAGACAAGAATAATGTACTATATAGGCATTTAGAAGAGAGTACTGCATGTGATTCTTTCAAGTTTGCCATATTGGAAGTGGTTAAGAGTGATCCTAGGGGAGGGAATGTCAAGGCCATATTGGGAGAGATAGAAATCAAATGGCAGATACAATTAAATGCGGCCAGTGCCCCAGGTATAAATGAATATGTACCCACAAAACCTCTCATCAGGGTTTAAAATATATACTTTTCAGTTAAAATTGCTGATTATTCAGTCTCACAATCAGTTGCTGGACAGGTGCATTGTTATATTAATATTTAGTGAACATATTGGGATCACTGGAAACACCAGTGTCAATGTATATATAAGAAATATACTAGAAACATAATATAAATATTATAGTATAAGTATTTAGATAGAATGGAATTCAACTAAATTTATTAAAAATTGAATAGGAAGTTTGTATATGTGTATGTATTACATTTTAGGAATTGTTGTTATATAGTATGTCAATTTTATGAACAGTTCTTTATATATATTTTTTTTTACACGGGTATATTTTTAAGGTATCTCTTTAAAAAGAAGTCCTTCAGAATTATTGACTTAATTGAATAAGTGAATAATGGAAAGTCAAGGGCGGGAAATATTATTATAAATGGAATTTAAAAAGTACGATGAGTGTTCTGATGAAATCTACGATTAGTAGAAGAAAGCGCTCAACCTGTTTTTATCTTTGGATACATTAAACTGGTGTTTTAATATAAGAACTGGATCCTGTCACTTGTTTTCTTGGAATCTTTCTTGTTCTGCATTTTTTTTTTTGGAGATTGTCTGGATTTCCTGAATTATATATTGGGATAAAATTAAAGAGTTCAAACCCTGGTTATTATCTAAATTACAGTTCTTCTTAGATATTAATTATACCACAGAGATAAAATAAGTATATGGGACTCATTAAAAGCTTACATATATTGTGAAACTCTAACTTGGTATAAAAAAATCAGAGAATGGGATTCTGAATTATTAGATCTACAATGCAAACTTTTGTCAGTAAAATCTGAAAAAATCAAACATTTGGAGGTGAAAAAGAAAGTAGAAGTATTAAACAATGAATACAACGAACTTCTAACACATAAAACTAGTTTAGCTTTAAAAAAAATTAAAAATTAATATCTTGGCCACTTCTCCCAAATATCTACGTAATGTATCCACAAGAATCAAAATACAATCAAAAGCTAATAACATTAAAAGTATCTTCCATGAAAAGAAATGGAAAAATGTCTTGGATATAGGTGACATTTTTGATACATATAGAATTCACTTTATGGAACATTTCCAAAAAGAAAATATACATATCAATCAATTAAATCTAGATGAAAAAATGTTATAATATAAAAAATTATTAATGAATTATTGTTCATCTCCTAAAGAATATATATACAAATAATTTAGTGAATGTCAAGTTAGGTCCTTTTACCTCTAAATTTATACATATAACAAAAGGCACTAAACAAGGGTGTCCCATGTCACCAATTCTATTTACCCTGGCTATTGAAATATTGGCAGATTCAATTCATAACAATATAAAAATCAAAGGAATAGATGTTTATTAACATTACAATTCTTATATGAAAATCAAAGGAATAGATGTTTATGAACATTACAGTTCTAAATTGATGCTATTTGCTGATCACATATTACTAACATTATCTAATACAAAAGTGACATTAGACAAACTGGATATAGTAATTGACAAATTTCACATGACTTCAGGATTCCATTTTAATAAATCAAAACCAAAATTTTTATTTTTAAATTAAAAATAAAACTGCAGACTAAGGGAATCACATCATAGGGAAACAAGAATCTACCTTAAAATATCTAGGAATTGAGTTATGCAAGGATAATAATGAATTAGTCTCAAAAAGCTACAATAATATCAACAGCACAATTAATATCTCTGTGGAAAAATGGAACAAAATAGTATTAACATTTGAAGATAGACTACAGTTAATAAAAATGGCTTTACTGCCCAAGATCCTATATATAGCCTTGGCAATACAACTGTTACCAGAAAGGCATATACTTAAAGAAATAAATTTGTGCGTAATAAAAGTATTATGGTTTCTCAAAAGAAACAGAATAGCTTTAATACATCATATCGGACCATGGAAACAGGGAGGATTAAACTTTCCAGATATAGAAACATATATAAAAGCATCAATATTGAAAACAATCTCAGACTGGATAAGTCCAAATTACTCTGCAGATTGGAAAGAATTACTAACTGTAATATCAATAAATTAATTTGATTTACAAAAAAAAATTTAAATAACAGATAAAAACAATTTGCCATGGCACATATGTATTAGTATGCAATATAACATAACTAAACCCACTAAAACTCATATGAGTAATTATTACATTGACTCTTTTAGGAAAATTATTAATGCAAATATAGATTTAAAAATCTAGTTTGATCTTTTAACACCATTTATATTCACAAAGAATTTTCTACATAAAATATATATAGAAATTATTAATTCCTGGGAACAAAAAGGATTTGTTTGTTGGCTCCAATGTATCAAAACTAAAAGTTTTAGATATTCAAGTAATAAAAACAACATACAAAATTCCACAACAGGGCTGGCTAACTTTACAGAGTATTCTGTCATATTTGCAAGATTTAAGTAGAATAATTAACAATTCTTCATTTAAAGAAATACCTAAATTTACGAAATACATATATGAAATCATATATAATGACTTTGACATGGGAAACAGTATTTCAAAATTTTATAAAATATTGATAAACTATAAAACAACACCCAAAACCTCATATTGGAAATATATAACAAAAGGACATGCAATACAGTTAAATTAATATATTAAAACAAATATCTTAGGGTCTATATTAGATCACCGAATGCTTAGGTAAGCTAACAGTGATTAAGCGACTCCATGTAAGCGAAAGCTTACAAAACCAAACTGTCAAAACAGCAATTTTTTTCCAAGGGAAAAAAAAAATCGCTGTTCCAACAAAAAAAAAAAAAAAAGAAAGCATATTAAAACATAAGATTAAGTGGGGGGCTTCACCCCCACACCCCCTACTTAAATATACCAACTCTGAGACTGCACTACAGTGCTGAAAATGGCAAAGTACTGAAGCGGCCAAGAGAACTCTTTCCCAGGGAAAGAATTCACTTACATGCCGCTTCAATATTTTGCAGTTTTGGTTTTGTCAGATCGACCATGACACATTTGAAATCATGCGTCTTAAGTCTGCTGATAGGAACCCAATATCTTATTATCGATAAAATATACATCCTTTACACAATACTGGAAAGTTTTTAATTGGAAATGCTTGCACAGAGCATTCTTAACCCCAGACAGAATCAGTAAAATTAATTATTCCATAAAAGGAATATGTTGATGGGAGGAACTACACAATGCAGATTGGAACCACATTTTCTTTGATTGTGTTAAAATTAAGCCATTTTGGAATGGTATTAATAACTTTCTACAAGCTTTATTTAGTGAATCATTTAATTTAACTAAAGCTCTTTATTATTAAATTTGAACGAAGGTCCTCATTTGAATAGGTCAAAGGTGTATCTAGTATGGACTATTCTTGCAATTTCAAGGAAGTGTATAACAAGAAGATGGAATACAAACACAATACCAACTTCGGAAGACTTCTACAGCCTACTGAAGACCACAGCATTTTTGGAAATTAAAATGAAAGAACTAAGAATTTATCCAAAGCCATTTATCAACAACCCTTGGGGGAAAAGTCTTATCATTGATTGACACTATACAATAATTAATCAGACACTCTAATAATGGATTCAACATACTTATAAAGTAACTGAATACATAAAAAGTTCTTATAGTGTCAGGCTAATGTAAATATTGTACATAGTTATTTAAGATGTTATGTATAAATACTATGGAATTCATTCAAATGTTTTTTAAAACTAAAAAAATTTGGAGGGAGGGAAAAAAAATCAATTAATCAATAAATAAATAAATAAATAAATAAAATACTCCTAGGTATTACCAGAAGTTTATGTGCTTGCCAAAATAGCAAGTACTTTAACAGATTTGACAAAAGGAAACTCCATTAAAATAAAATAGATAAAAGAGATACAATCTCTGGAGCATTAGGTATTAGCCCTTTATTTTAGTAAACCTTTTTTGATGTATATGGAGGCTTCAGATGTGAACTAGGAAATAGGAAGTGTACTTATTATGTTATTTAAACCACAAGTTAAGTATTAACAAAATCCTCTATGTCTGAGATAGAGCATTCACTGATAAAATGTGACCTTTCTTCCATGAAATTCTAATGGTCAATGAATTCACATTAACAAATGACAATGCTCCCCATATGGCTTCACAATCACAAGATGGTATCATCAATGTCTCTTAGTCAACCATTTATCTTCAACCATTCAGTTTCAATCATACACTAATCTAACTTGACTCACCACAATGCAGAATACCTGTCAAGGACATATAGGCCATCCTGTGCGCATGAAATAAAAAAAAAAATGAGGGGGGAGGGGGCAAAGTAGCTCTAAAATAGCACGATGGATTTCACAAAATAAAGTGTCAAAATTAATATAGATATTGTAACTAGGGTTGTCTTATTGAGTGCCAATATGTGAGAATTGGTATTGTAAATATAAAAAAAGGACATTTTGCAGAATTAGCCAGTGAACTTTTGCTTTCTATAGGAAAGTAGTTTTAAAAAAATAGATAATCTTTGCTAAATTTGCTATTGAGATTTCCTTAATGACATCATTACTGTTGTATTAAAGGATGTGTAAAGTAAGCCCATTTAGAGTGAGTGTGTGCAAGTGCACGTGTGCGAGTGCATGCATGTGTGTGTGTGTGTGTGTGTGTGTGTGTGTGTGTGTGTGTGTGTGTGTGTGTGTGTGTGTGTGTGTGTTTTAGCAAAACATGATGTCAGTAGCAGTGGCTGGGAGAAAGATAGATGACATAGAATGAAGATCTGAAAGAAGACACCAGGAGGAAGCTGACAATTATTCCTGTTATAAGATTCCAAAAAAGAGATACATCAGGAGATTCAAAGAGGAAGGAAAAAAGAGGTAGACAGACTGAAACTTAGCTGTTTGAAATTGTATTCAAGGTACTTGTTATGAAGTTTTGTTAAGCCAAAACACTTTTTATTTGGAGAAGAAATTGCATATTTATGTTTTTGTACTGTAAAACTACCAGTTATTTCTTTCAAAGATTTGTGTCTCTACTTCAATATTTAATTTAATTTTATTTACCTCTATCGATCTCTCTCTATATCATTTCAGTTTCTTTTTTTGAATTTTTTTTTTTGGTTGGTCTATTAATTGCCTGATGTCTACTACAAAATCACAGCTTGATGGCAATTGACTTAGTGCAAGAACATGTGGCAGTGGAGTTTAGGTAATTGTCCCTTTTACTCATCATTGCATGAGTTCGGACTTACTTTGTATATGTACTGGAGATATTGGGAGTGTAGGGACTTGCTCACTTGCAGAAATAAAAAAAAAGATTTGTTTTTCGCATTGCACATTTCACTGAATGTGCTTTTGGTTAAGTATGGTTGATACATATTTGCATATTTGCCTTTCTATCAATCTGTCTGTCTACCAATATATATACACATGCACATAAGAAACTGTTGATATATTTACATAGGGAATTCAGCATAACAGTTGTACATTATTTTATAAATCCTTAGTTACCAGTTATTAGTAAGACTAATAGAATATGTAGTCTCAGAAACATAAGGAATCCATAGAAACTACAATATCATACATAATTATACTATGTGAGGAGTTGTGTTATGAGTAAATAAAATTAAAACTATGTAGATGTGATACACTTTCTTTAATGGTCCAAATCTAATTGTTAGAATATATGCTAATGTGTTTTTTCATTTAAGAGATTATACTGAATAAATGGTTGGACAATTCCCTGAAACAAATAAGGTGAATCAGTAGTATGGCTAGCATTCATCTGAATGTTTTTATTTACTTGTACAAATCTTCTAATTTTTTTCTAATTACTTCCTCCATGCTTAAACATTGCTCCTTGACATGTACATTTATACCAAGTATTTTAGTGACTACCATTAATGATCTTTGGAATTATTTAAATATATTACTTTAGAAATGCAATTTATTTTTTACAATCCATATATTTAGTATTACTTAGCTCGCCCTTTTGAGTTCTAGAAGTAATGATCATACATTTTGTAAAGTAAGGTATAGATACATACATCCATGTATATGCAAAAGGAGGTCTACCATGACAACTGACTCATTTTCTTTGAAAATGCTCATGACTTTAGCAGTGGCACATGACCTCAAAAAACTATCCAGCTCTTTGAATAAAAATTATAAAGCTCAGTGTGTGCATTTCCATTATTCTCTTCCCCACAATGTTTATTTTGAATAGGAATAAGGACTTCAATAAATATAATCATTCTGATGGCCTACAAATATGACACCCTAAGTATGCATAAATAATTAAGGCTTTGCACAGTGAAACCAGCAAATTAAAATCAGATTAATTTACTCACAAAGTAGGTATGAATTTAAAAAAAAATCTAGTTCTTTATTAGTCTCACACCAGTGAGACAGATGAACCCTCTTACAAGTATAGACAATTATGGTGGTAATCTATGAGTTATGTACTGCATGTATAATACTATAACCTTGATTATCAGGAAAATGCACTGAAGAGCAAAAACAGCATAAATGAGTAGAGATTTGACAGCTCCAGATGATTTTCTTTTTTGTGTTTGGTAAGCAGAGTGGGCTATTTGCAATTTATTTTTTAAAAACAACTCTAAACACAGTAAATACAGAAAACGTAAGCATGTCTTGATTGATGGTTAATAACCTCTGTATGCATCCGTTCTTCCTTTTTGTTCACCTTGAGAGCTTACAGCATTGTGTTTGCTGACTGTAAGGAGAGCTCTAATGACATTTTGATCCAGCTTTGCATATGCATCTCTGCGGGGACTGATATCATCAATACCAATGTGGTCTAGAGGAATGATGTGTCTGCACCACACTCACAAAAAGCTGTCTGACATTGCTTGCAGTTTTATTAGACTTAAAAGTGTTTGCCTTCTCTATTCTTACTCTAAATAAATGTTATTCATAGACGACACAAAAGAAATATGTATAATACTAGACATTAATATTTCTTTTATCTGCTCGTTTACTAAATTCAATGGAAATGATATTTCATTGTACAACATTACATTCAGAGAACAACATAAAAATGATGATTTATTAGTTTATCTGTTTTGACTATGACTTCATGAATATGTGCCATGTATGTATTCCTTTCAGTGATATTAACTCCCTGTTAGAGGACATGATAGTAATAAGCACTTTGTTTTCATCACTGATAAACTTGCATAAAAACACCAAATTTTGAGCAATTGTACCTGCGATGAATAGAACTGAAAAAAATAAAATGTAATGATTACAAAAGTAAACAGTACATGTGCATTTGCATTAATAGCTCTACTTACATTACAAATAGAAGTAAATTAATACCAACTTAAACTTCAAACATTACTTTAACACGGGGCTCTACTCTCAGACCTCTGGAATCTAAATATACTAACAATAAGGTCACTCAACCACAGAAAAGTCAAATGCAGAGAATTTCATTATAGTCATTCCCCGGGATTCATGAAGCTTGCGCCAGGTGCAGGCATAGCATAGGCGGTATAATGCCAAATATGGCCGTTGAGCGATTCAGGTATGATGCAATTCCATGTGCACTACCGGCGTACGCCAGAACTGCGCAGCCCTCGGCTTAGGTATGCTAATCACCCCATGCGCAGTGCCGCACCATGCAAATGAAGGTACATAGTGATTCATGAAGTGGTGCAGGCATAGCGTAAGCCCACGGAAATGTAAATCAAAAAACACGGTTTACATTTTCCCAAACAGAACATCGGAGCTATGGAAGCGGACCAGACTCATGTATTACAAAGTTAACCTATGCCAATGGCTAAATACACAGCCAATGGCATAAGAAAAGATGCACAACACCTAAAAAACAACATTTAATGTCATGTCCACAGTAACTCGAAGTACAACCGCAGGGCATGTGTGTGCAAACTGGAACACAAAGAAAATATATACAAATGTCATAAAATTGCAATGTAATACAAATCAGGATTTCACCATAAAACTCAATGGTATGCATGGTACACCACAACCAAGCTGCAAGGGTTGCTAAGGGTCTGTCACAGTGTTCGGCGCAGTAACAATGAATTAGTAGTCAATGCCATGCAAATGAGGCAAGTAATACTGAATCGCAAACGTCCCGCCGGATTAAGGATGTACCATACGGCGCAGCGCTATAACACCGAGGAGTGTCTCAGAAGTATACATGACATCAGCAGTGGGGTGTGCCACCGTAGCTGTAAGCACATTGGAGCAATGCAAATCTGGCCTGGCCATTGCTAAGCAAAGCCACAGGACAAAGGTGGGGAAGTAGGTATAGCATCGTTTAGCTGAGAGCACATATGGTGCCCGAAAGCACATGTGTACGGGGATGAAAACGTGCCCGAAACCCGGTAAGTGGATGCATGCGCAGCGAACCATGACACAAACAGGAAGGTCAGGGGAAGAAAAGAAGGAAATGCCGCAGTAGGGTAATTGGAGTACAACTGAGCAATTAACACCTATTAACTTACAGCGGGCAATCGACGGCAGCTGACAAGTCTGCTCGCAGAAACCTGCAAAACAGGATTGGGGAGGTGTCGGATTGCAAAGAAAGGAGAACTGTCATAGCAGAGCAAAGCAAACTTACAGTAGACCGGCAATAGAACACATTACGCAAGATAAGCCAGGTATAGGAAAGTACAAATGAAATCAGGCTGCAGGATGCATGCCAGAAAATGGTAGGTGAAACATGAAGAAATGTAAAGGGAAGGGCAAGAGGTAATCCACGGCAGCTAAATGTAATTCAACACCAAAGGCACCACAATAGTAGTTCCTGTAGTAAAACACATAAGATACCCTGTAGCTACGATCGTACATACACACCCTATGACATCATTGGTGTTCACAGAACAATAGTATAAAGTGTGAAAGCACCCTACACACACCTGTGCATTCCCAAACACTGCACCATAGGTGTAAACACACGGGGAACTTTTAAAATGTACATGTTGGGAGCTGCCATAGCTGTGCTTCATCACCATGTGTTAGAGACTGACGGTGTTGTGGAGGATGATGCTGACAACCACCACAGGCCCCGGAGGAGGAGAAGAGTGTTCAGACCAAGGGTAACCTACCAGGGGCTACATGATCTGGAGATAGTAGAGCATTACAGGGTGGACAGGGACATCTTACAGCAAATAGTTGAGCTGTGCCGGCCATGCCTGAGAACCAGAAAAAACAGAGGGGAACCCATCCCAGTGGACACGAACGTATGTGTAAACTTGTGAATACTAGCCACAGGTACTTTTCAACAGCCAACCGGAGATATAATGGGGATCTCACAGGCATCAGCATCCAGGGTACTACACCAGTTCCTGGATGCCATGTTACCATATGCCAATGAGCATACATACTTCCCCCAAACTAAGGAGGAGTTGGCCAGCAATATGCGTCACTTCCACCATGTGGCACACTACCCGGAGGTACTGGGTGTGATTGACTGCATGCACATACATATCAAGTCACCACCCAGTGAGCATGGTAGGCGCTACATAAACCGCAAGGGATCCCACTCCATCAACTGCCAGGTTGTGTGCAATGCCCAGGGCATTATCATGGATGTGTGAGCTGGCAGCCCTGGAAGCTACCATGACTCCCATATCTGGCATGCCTCACAGCTGTATTAGGTATTTGTCAGGGGGGACATCCCACATGGCCACCTTGTGGGGGATGCTGGCTAAGCACTGGAGCCGTGGATGATGACTCCCATTAGAAATGCACACACACCCATGCAAGAACGCCATAATGAGGCACACACACAAACCAGAATCATCATAGAGCGTGTGTTCGGGATGCTGAAATCACGGTTCCGTTGCTTGGATGCATCTGGTGGAGCCTTGCAGTACTCTCCAGGCACGTGTGCCCACATCTTCATAGTATGTGCCATGCTACATAATATGATCCTGTGGAAACAGCTGCAGCAGGGACAAAATGGTGAAGGCCCTCATAGCCCACCGCACTTGCCAAGGCCATCACAGGCACAGAGGGATTCAGACCACGAACACCCTGTGCTAGCTCCAGTAGGCAGACGGAGGTGTGCCCAATATGCCTATGCCTTGGCAAAGAGGGAACGTATAGCACATACTCTGACAGTGTAGGCCCCTATGGACTGACACACCTCTCCACCTGCACACACAGTAAAATGGATGGCACACACACACACGACCACCTGTAAATTGTAATGTATAGGTGGTCTACTGTGTGAATCCTGCATAGGCAGCTCTCAAACATTGTACACACAACAGCTATTGGAACAAGGAATGTCAACACCTGAACAGTACATGCACCTCTCAGCATATGTTGGTGCTGTGTGTATAGGTTCCTAGGTACATCGGTAGGTACACGCCCGATTGTCAGAGGCCATACACAAAACTAGGCAAACAGTGTCTGCTGTCGCCACATCGAGTAACCAACTGTCGCTCAGTGGAGCAGAGGCAATTGCGGGATCACATGTGTGTAAGCACTGTTCTCCACACACTCTGCACGGATTCCTTGCTGCGTTAATGAGGGGCTCCACATAATGTAATCATGGATGTCGTGTCAAGGCATGGGCTGTACCCATGACAGGTATCCTTCACCCCAGCATGCTCCAACTACGGTTGGTTGAAGGTGTAGCACATTATCATGTGTGGCTCACTGTGATATACATACCAATGCTGGAGCACATCCAGTAAACATCACATGGACATACCATTAATTGGACTCATCCATATGTAAACTGAGTTACCCATGTGATTTCAGTATGGAGTAACAGCCGTAGTATACTCCACATACAAAATGACATAACACATGTACAAATCCCAGATGCCCAAGTGGTAAATGCAGTGACCGTCGTGCATGTTCCCGGTCCCACGTCCTGCAAGGGATGTAACGTAATCCCGAAGGCACGAATAATGCTTGTCGGATGCAGGTCATCAGATCATGTTTAGCACACGTTAGCGGGAATATGCGTTGTCCAGTGCTGGTAAGCATCATTTAAATATGACTATATGGATATGCGCGAAACAAAGCTAAGCTTCTCTGAATATCGCTCAGATCACGGTCAATGATGTCCAGAACAGGTGAAACCAGCATTATTCACCCCTGTACTAATAGTGCCTGCTCTGAAGGGTAAAACGACCATTTCCAGGAGTAGAACACGCAATCATGTATACAATCACCTAACACTATGGTAGCCAGGATGTACCTACGGCAGGTGTGTAATTTGACAGGTTCAAACACAAATGTGCGGAGTCCAGGAAACAGTATACACCGACAAGTACACAATGAAAGGTGTATTCTGCTTGTCACTCTCTCTGTCAGATATATATATATATATATATATATATATATATATATATATATATATATATATACATATATATAATACAGATAGAAAGGGTGATAGAGAGATATGTGTTGATATATACGGATTCACCGATATCTGCAAATATATAGATAGGTCAACGACATGTACACAACCATGGAGGTACAAATAAATAGGATACCGCCAACTATGGAATGTGTCACATACTGACACTCGTAAACACTAGGCTGAAAGACCGAAAGAACACAGTACCGGAACACAAGAACCGCGAGTAATATTATCACGATATGAAGGGACATTTAGTTACCGCTGCCGGTGTTGCGGTCCATGTAGGTACTGTGTTCAACTGTGCTTGTGATTGCCGTAGTCCGTGTATGTGTGTGTTGAGGGTGCCGTGTGTGTGTCCGTGTGACTGTAATGTGTGTGTGTGTGTGTGTGTGTGTGTGTGTGTGTGTGTCTGCATCGTGTGTCTGTTAGTGCCAACTCGGAGGTAGATCATTACGGTAGGTGTGGTTATAGCTAGCCGTAGGCATACGGTTACCACCTGTCCCACATTAGGAGGGACAGCCCCTCCCTGGGCAGTTGTGTCCTGACATAAAACATTAAAAAGGGAAAATGTCCGAGATTGTAGGACATTATTATGTCCCATATATTATGTAATAGTTGCATTAAATAGTTATGCCTGTATGTAAGAAATGTAAATGTTACATGCAATATGATAAGCAGCCAAAGTCCTACAATAAGTATGTATTGAGGATAAAAGTATGTGCTATCCTGTGTACTGACCATGGGTATGTGTCGGCCTGTAAACACTGATGTGTGTCCTGCAAGTGTCCCACAATGGCCATTTGAAAAGGTGGCAACCCATGCCAAAGAGGTTCAGTTACCAACACAACTGCAATGAGTGCACGTATCTGGGACAGAAATACACGGGACAGCTGTCATTTAGTAACATCCCTTTACATATCGCTGTAATTCCGGAGGTATGGAAGTATCAACCTCACCTGCATACTATATAGAAACCAATTAACAACGGCCCAATGTATATGCCCGTAGCAAAAGTCTACTAACTGATAGGTCATTAATTAGGGAAGGAGCCCACACACATATATGGAATATGTAGAAATGCAAGCCCCACAAACCTGTATATGCTACGTACACCCACCTACATCCCCCACACATGAAACTATAGCAATACAGACTGTAATTACAGCACAAACATCCAGTCAGTCAATTACGTCTGCAGAAGCATTAACATACCTTGTGAGAGACACATTTTAAAGGCGCCATGTGAAATCGTAGCCGTTGTATAATGGAACAAATGGCGATGTATCAGGTTTTGTTTGCAGTGTCCCTTAGACGGTTGGGATGACAGGTACACTCACATGTAGAACCACATACTCTAGCCATCACACACACTCCATGGGGGACATGAATCCAAACTATCCGTGTCTCTATACATAACAGTTGCAATTACACACAACAAAACACAATACAGGCCATCTCCCCGAAGGTAGGGCAAATTGGCAACACCCAAGTGGAGAATTCAATTATACCTCACTGTTGCCGTGTAATTGGTGAATGGAGTAGCTGCACAGCTGATGTGCAAGTAATAATTCACTCAAGAACACCAATTGGCAGCAGGAAATCACATGTTACAGGTATCGATGTATATAACAATGACTTGCCAGACATTCAAACCATATGCTCATACCATAGGACTGTTTCAACAGTGTAAGAGAGATAATTATGAAAGTCTGGAATGATAACTAGGTATGTAGAACACTCAGTATGTAAATGTATGTATAGCCTGTTTTGTATTAATTATGTTGTGTATGTATAACCTGTTATGTATTAATTAAAAGTGTCCGCAATGCATAAAGTGGGAAAAGGTATTATGTAGTGATGTCTTGCTGAGCATAGTAACGCTTGTAGAAATTGTGTGTCCTGCAGTGGGCCACAAGGTAAACATCACAGACACCACAAGGGATGCTACATGAGGGCTTTAAACAGAACAATTCCATACCACCCGCCATCAGTGGTAGGGTATGTCCAACAAGTACGTGCGATAGCAGGGGATAGTATATGTTGATATATTGTCACAATAGGCATGTGTATGGGCATATAACAACAATGACATGTCTAAGGTGGTCCCGCTGTGCAAGTATGCTTTGCATTATGGGATAATATGTAAAATATGTGTAATGTACAGAATTGTAGGTAGATATGTCAGATATTCTACACAGCATAACAGGCATATCATGCATACCAAAGGTATCGTCTATTGGCATGTACAGTATACAATAACAGGATACATATGGCTTGTAGTCACGGGACACTGTAACAGCATGATAGCTAATCTAAATGGAAGAGGTACTCAATTAACCATGCACAAAGTACATGTAATAGCTTCACAGGTTCATAGTGGGGTACTATGCAGTCTAGCAAGTCTATGCGTAAGCCCAACTACAGTGTTTACACCAGCGGCACCTCTCTAGGGTAGTGTCCTGTCTGTGAACAGCAGAGCCATGTGTTACCTGCACCTCTGCACAGTACAGCCACTGCAGTGATCCCTGGCGTACATGCGTGTCTCCCATCCACCAAGTGAGGTGTCACAAGAACAGTGCTACTGAGTGTCCCTGCGTGATGTACATAGGAATCATGTTCCAAAGAATGGTGAGTGTCTGGTTTGGGAATGTAACCCTCAAGCACATCCCACTCAACGTTGCGTGTGTGCACATATCCATGAGCATGTTGTTCACAGTGGCTTTTGCTTATGTCACTTATGTGGAGTATATCCATGAATATTGTTGTGGACATGGGCCCTGTCTGTTCAGCAGAGGTCACCCCTGAGTATGTAGTATGCAAATGTGTACAGAAGCGGTGTCCATAGTTCTGCCGCATATGTCAACCGTCGGAGCTCAATAAAAGTCATGGCGTGTTAATGTTGTGGTATGTAAAGCCGTAGCTGTTCTGTAAGGTACATCCTAAATGGGGTGTTGTACCCTTGAATGTGTGTATACGTCTGGAGTTCAGAAGTACAATGGGTGCCTATATTCCAGCTACAAACCCAGTACAGATAAGTGTGGCCACGTAGAAGGATATCCACGCCACAGTGGCAATATGGTTATCAAAAGAGTGGGTGCGACATACGTGTGTACTACAATCATGTACAATGTGACATGTATGTAGAGGACTACCACCTATGTGATAGTCAGTAGGTGAATGGTGTAATGCAAAGGGGATGTTCATGCACCTTGTGTCATGCAGCTTGAGGCCATGATATTGATATCAGGTATCCGTCACAGTGACACCCTTATGGAGGGAGTCAGTATCAGCTGGTGGATCAATCATGGCACTTTGTATGCAGTTGTCTGGAAAGATAGTCAGGGAAAGTCCCTCTGTGCTAGCCTGTACCTCAGGGAAGCATATACCGAACATGAGGGGCCCTATGACTGAGGACTGTGGTACACCAAGTGTAACTAAAATACAGTAGGTACTATGGTATGCTACCCTCATTGTGTGTGCCCTGTCCATGAGCCCCTTTGCATAACATCCTGAGACATAGGGGTCGATGTGCAGGTGGATGTGTATGTTGTCAGTACCAGAATGGAGAACGGTGCTGAAAGCCAATGAGAGGACAATGTAGGCTGTGTGGACCCCCTTACCATCATCAAATACCCTGGTAACTGTATCAAAGGAGTCCACCAGGTCTAGGAGCCATGCTCTGGCCCTAACAAGTCCAACCTGGGTGACATCAAAGGACCGGAGCCCACCAATATCTCTGTGAATGACTTCCATGATGATGTGCCCCATAGCCTTGCAGAACAGTCCAGTCAGGCATATAGGGCAATAGTCCCTCGTGCATTATGGCACCACCTGTGTGGAGTGTGACAACTGTTGCTGTGTGCCATTCAGGGGCCACAATGTCTGATACAAGGCTATTACTGAATACGGTGGCCAAGTGGGGAGACATGTCGTTCAGAGGTTTGTGCAAATCACAGCCTGGGATGTTGGACGGTCACATGGAATCAGTGTTCCAGGCCTTATAGAGGGCAGGTTAGTACTGTGTAGTTGTGACTGCAGGGACACCGCAATGTTCCTGCATGGATTGTGGCTCTGTAGGGAGTGAGAGGGTGTAATATTAGCATTGAACCCATCGCCAGCATGTTGCCAACATCACTTGGTTTTGTAATGTTCCTGAGTAACTGTTGTATGTCAGAGCAGATGTGGGTATTGCCATTGACTACTGACATACCTCCATAATGCCTTGTGGTACACCCTGGAATGTGTCGCCGTAATGTTTATGTAGCTAGGTTCGGAGTATATGATGAGGGATCCCATAGCCCTACTGAGGATGACCAGTGAGCTATCCCTCCCATGGGATTGTACTCCACTTTGCAACAGCCTCCACCTGTTGTTGTAAATTATGTCCATAGAAATGGACCCCCAGAGTGGCATCCGTTATCTGGTGGGTACCATCATGGCTCTGTGTGGAATAGCATGATCCATGCAGTCGTGTATGTGCTAATAAAGTGCACTGGGGTATGTTTCAGCGTTTGTATGTGCATTGTCCATCTGCACGGGTGTCATGACATTAACTACTGCTGTCATAAGACATCTTTAGTAGGCATTGTAGTACTCTTGTACTGTGTATGCCGTGAAGGGTGTGGTGCCGGGATGTGGATAACAAGGGTGATTAGCATATGTTCGGAATCCACCAACGAGGGGATAACCCCAGGTGTGGAACACCAGTCACATGTTGGTAGTGTCCATGTCTAGGATATTGTTGGTCTTGGAGGTGGTGTGTATGGGTTGATCCAGCCGAGTGGAGGTTATGAATCCCAGACAGTGTTGGCCTAATGTGTCGGTACATGAGTGGCTATCCCAGTTAAGTGTGGGGTAGTGTCAGTCTCACATCAGTAGTACCTGTCTGAACCCTACTGTCCAGTACACCAAGAAATGAGGTCTGGTAACCGTGGGGTATGTTGTTGAATCCGTAGCATGTTACAATGTGTATAGCAGTTCTGGCCACAGTTAGTTGCACATGGAGCACCTCTGATGCATTGTGCTAAGTAACTAGCCAGGATGTGTGTACAGCATAGTGGAATATGGGAACACCTCAGCCGTGGGTGTGCCGGTCCAGGTTACATGACTGAAAGGTGTTGCCTGTGTATAACCTGTCATTGCAGGTGTGCTCTGCAGAGCCTAGAGGCAGGTTCCAGTCACTGCAGAGATATTGAAGTGGTCCATTATAAGGAGTGCCTTGCCTGCGTGCGTCAGAGATGAAGATGTCAAGCATTGCATCACATGACCCCATGTTTTGCTTGCCTGTTCCCGTTCTGGTGGTGAATGTTATTAGAAACTGTGCAATACAGGCAGTATAAAAGCAGCAAGAGCCTTACATGTTATCTGTACACCCAGGGCTAACAGGTGCAGGTCATCTGTGCCAAAGCATCGTGTTTTGTTGACCATGTCAGTCAAAGTGGACAGATACCAGATGCCTGTGGAATGACAGCAGAAGCATAGGCAACTGTTGAAGTGACACAGTCAGTCGTTGTACAGTGGTATCAAGTCTGGATGAATGCATAATGCTCCCCAGGGCTTGGCCCATACCTTCAGGGCTACAAGACCGGTGAGCTATTGCATGTCCCTGCACACGTAGTCTGTGAAGTTGCATCTCAGGACAGTCACACTAACATGGAGAATGACAGTCAAATTGTACCTGGTGAGGTGTGGCATGGGTGCATAGGTTATGTTGCAGAACCAGTTACCCGACAGCAAGATGTAAGTGACTATCGCCTTGTGTAGCCTGCTGAGTGGGACATCAGTGTGACCGCTTACAGAGACACCTATGACTTGTGTGTTCTGTATGTTATAACACCCTATTGGCTGTATGTGATGGGCACACATGAGTCTGTGGGCTATAAGTTATTGTTGTTGTGTTTGGTGATGGGGGCTGCCTTTGGTGCCTACACAGAGTATGGAGAGGTACTGCACAAGTTGTACTCGTATGTGTGGCCTGTGGTGGTGGAAATCTTGTGAGACTATGTGATGAGTGGGGTGTGTTGCAAATGTTACACATCCCCACATAATTGTCAGGTTCAGTCAGGGTTGGCGACAGCATTACCCCCAGCATGGCTGCATATGTGCATCTCCCACAGGCTGTAGTATCATATTTTGGGAGGTGAGCATTGACTGTGTACATGAGACAATTGCTCTATTGCCACATGTACGCCATATTCATCATATAGACAGGCAATAGCACTGGTACGTGGCAGTTGGACATGCCTGTATATACAACCATGTCTCACAAGATATGTGAGTTACGTGTGTACAACAGCTGTTGTACTGTAAGCAAGCTGGAAATGTAAGGACAGACAGTGTACTTGTGAGAAATGGTGTGGAATGGGTGCTGTATTAATCAGTAGCTCATGAAGTGCTCACAAGTTCTGAACAAGTGCTGAGCATGAAAATACAATACAGATAGGGTGTTGGATAATATCAACCCACAAGTGGTGATGACAGTCATAATTGGTGGCACCACACTATTACCCTGCTGAGTATGGTCTGCAAGTCCATGAACCATTATCAATGTAGATGTTAGCAGTACAGATGTAGATGACAGTACGGATGTTTGACTACATGTACCTTCGTATGTCACAGGAGTGTTCTGCCAGTGGCCTGTTGACAGAATCAACACTACAAAAGGTGCCAGAGTGATGTGCATATCACACCAGTGCCAGCTACAGTAAAACAGGGTTAATATGTTGTACTCCCCCCTCATTGTAGCCCATACTACACAGACAAATGCGAGGCATCTGTGTATGTAAGGATGTGAATGGCCATGACCTATGAGCAATAGCTGTCTTAGTGTTGTGAACAACATACAGAATGGGCTTTGTGGGTGAGGTGTGTGACATATGTGCACATTCTGACAGATGATATCAACATTGTCACCTCTAGGTGAATATCCCTGTACCCATTAACTACCACCTAGGCTGCGGTCAACATTATGGACACTGTGTAAGGGATGGTGCTGTGCAGTTCACCTTCCTGAGTTGGTGATGTCTCCAGGCCTCTTAGGTAGTCATACGAGGCACCCATGTCATGACAGGGTGCCATCCATGAGCATGGAGATCATTGGACAGGCATACTCAGCACTCGGGTGACCAATATTGGATCACATATCACCTTTAAGGGGTATTGGCCATGCGTGGATGGGCGATACCAGCCTTCACAATCCCCACCTCCACTATGCAGCATGCTGGCTACCTTGCATAAAGACATGTGCTATACTATGATGTTCGACATGCTACATGTACATATCCTGATCTGAAAGACATACGTCATGGACAGCCACCATCCTACTACTAGGATCGCCACATGCTGGACAGATCCCTATGCCATACATGTGACATACTCCCGCCATACCATGTAACCCTGTCCATCAAAGCTGCACATGTCATCTCTGTCATACATGGTGTGATGTCCGCATGGTAGATGTATTATCAACTGTCTGGATCAGTAATGTGGCACTGATGCACCTCGCGGTGGCAAAATGGCTGTCGGATACAGCTAGGAATCCTTGCCTGTACATGCTATAGTTGATAACCATCCCTGCGAATGATGTCCGACTAGCCATTGTCCCATGTCTATCACATGTGCAACACAGGCGATCCGTGGCAGGATGTTGAACAGCTGTACAGTGCATGTGTCGATGTATATGGCAAAAACGCATGCATGTAAAGGTTTCCATGTGTATGTGTGCATTGTCACTGCTCAAGTCCATTAAGGCAGTGTATGTGTTGATATGTGACATATACACAGCATCAAGATCAACAGCATTACCGTGGACACATCCAGGCATGTGCTGATAGGTAAGGACACCAGTGCAGGCAAACAGACATTCCCATATCAAGGCAGCATTCACATGGAGTATGAACAATGTAATGAGGTGACACACATATATGGTGATGATATCCAATGCATAACGGGTGTTATATGTGTGTGACACAAACATGACAGTCATGTCAGTGTCATGATGATTTGCAAATATAACTGTGCAGATGTACTAGATTTACTAGAAATGTATGTGCAGCGGTATCTCTGTACATCTCTGATATTGTGACCTGCCACCATCATTATGTCTTACAGATAATGCCTCATTCACACCTGCCAGCGTACAGCTGCCAGGAGGATGATGTCCTCATCCCATACCTCCATGAGAACTATGAGGTGTTGTTCAGCCATGTGCCACAGCATGCCCAGCAGCATGATGACCTGTGGCAGGATCTTCGCAGGAGGGTGAATGATGTGGGTGGCCATAACCGCACCTACCAGCAGGTGCGCAGAAACTGCACGGACTTGATATGACATGCAAAACAGCATGTCACTGCAATCACCAGGGAACAAGGTGGAACAGGTGGTGGGTCACCAACCCAGCCCCCACTCACACACACCGAAGAGCTACTAGCCAGTCTGGGGACACCCTCAGAACAGCATCCACAAACACTAGCTGCCATCGTGGAGGTGGGAGTCTCCAAACCAATGAGCCTGGAGTTGCCTGGTAAGTCAGTACTGCACATATGACTATTGTATCCCATTTAGTTGCATGTGTCACTGTACATTATGTAATGTAACATCATATGCAAGGTATGTTGACACACATGCTGCATACTACAGTATGCTACCCTGTGTATGCACACGTGCATACTATATGCTATTGTACAGGTGAATGTGTTAACATGCACAGTGCACCCTGTGGCTGTCATACAGTCATGGACAATGTTCAAACTGCTGTGTCACCCCTATACAGGTACCTCTGGTGTGCCGCACAGACTTCAGTCCATTGCAGGTGAGACTGTCATCAGTATCAGGCATGTTAAAGCATAGATCTATTTGCCATGTGGCCAGTTAACACTTGCACACTTGATGTTTGGTCCAGTCACGATATACAGGTCGCATCACCCATCATTCACAATGGCTACCCATGTGCAATATATACAAATGAAATGATACACCAACATGAAACCACAGT
The DNA here is from genome assembly GCF_019279795.1 of Protopterus annectens. Lineage (NCBI taxonomy): Eukaryota > Metazoa > Chordata > Ceratodontiformes > Protopteridae > Protopterus > Protopterus annectens. The sequence continues at coordinate 189,167,102 of NC_056742.1, forward strand.
ATCTGTCATTGCTACATGTGTGGACAGCTGTGCATACAATGGTGGAGGTGTTATACAATGTAGGCATATGTACTATACATTGGAACAACACGTGTAGTACGCAAACAGTACCACACAGTGAGCTGGGATATGGGCAGCCCACAGGAGTCACCATTGTGTTATATGCCCCTGCAATGGGTGCACACATTGTGATGTGCCATCTGACATGTCCCAGACACGTAGTGTTCTGGCTGCAATATTGTCACACTATCCCATAACACATACCCCACATACCAAACATATAACCCATTGTCTGCATAGCTCTGTGGATGGTGACATATCTGACATCTATGGGTGTATGTCACATGGGACAACACAGACATGTGAGATAGACAGCCATCACAAACATTTGGCCAACACATGTTCACACATGGCCATGGGGGATGGCCAGAGACATGTAGCCACACAGTAGATGTGATGTGTATACACCTTGTTGCACATTGTCCACACATGGTCCAATTATAGCCTTAGTTGACTGATTATACAGTTGATGTGGTACACTGGACATCCTAAAAGCCTGTGCACAGCTAGTGGAGGTGTCACTTAAGTCTACCATATAAGATGTGTTGAACATCACGACTGTGTCATAGCATGACAGTAGTCACCTGTACAGCTTCCACAGACATTGACACCACATCAGGCCACAGATACTGTACATTTCCCTTGCTGCTGTAGGACATCACCATTAGCTGTGCACCTCGTGTGTGTGGTACATCAATGTCATGTGGGACATGGTGAACTGACAAGTCTGCCATGTGTGGACATGGTTGCCAGGCCGCTAAGACTCTGTAGTAGTTGTGCAGGGGTGTCATCTGTAGGTCTTCCAGTGACTTGTCACATGACACAGAATGGTTTGGTGTGTATACACCTCAGCATCATGGGTCACAATCCACAGTTATGTCATGGGTATGCATGCAGTTATGGCTATGCAATGTGTGCATATTATGCACTGTATAGCAATATAGATGCCTCATGATGCCATGCAATGGCACAGTGTCTGTACTTCACACTGTATAGCAATGTAGACAGCTCACACTACCATTCCATGCTCATGCACATTTGCTAAACATGCATTCTATCTTTAGGGCATACAGACAACACTGCAATGTGATGCCCATTATGACGCTGTACATGTGTCAGGACACCATTGTGTCAGACATGTATGCATGTTAATGCACATGTCAGCAGATTACATGTCAAGGTCACGTCAGCCATGTGTACTGTTAACCTGTTCTGGTCCACATGGTGTATCATGGGAATGCATGCTTACTACCATGATTGTGTGAACTGCATGGCTACTGATAATATACCTGATTGCTATAGTGTGCACCCCAGGGAGGTATGCTAACTAACTATTAATGTCTGAGCTGCATGCCGTCTGTTGCATCACATGCATGCTGCATGCTGTCTGTCAATTCACATGCATGGTGTGTCTGTGTGTGTGTCTGTGTGTGTGTCTATTGCAATTTAGAGTCTTTCTTTGCATTCACAGGTGATGTAGGTGCGTTACCCTCCTGCGGTCCATCTGATGTTAGTGTCCCCACAGATACTAGCAGTGATGAACATATGCATGAGGTACAGGAAGGGTTGTCAGGGGCTGAATCTGTGCCAATGGTTGCCATCCCAGCTATGTCCCCCTCTTCCCCGCACACAGTTCTGCTGCCAACACATACCGCATCACCAGTGGCCATAGAGGAAGGACAGTCAGTGTCTGTTAGCGTGGAACAGGAATGTGTGGTGACTACAGAAAGTGTGTCTCCACACCATGGTGTCACTGTAATGACTGCAGGTGTGCCACACAGGCATGTGGCCAGTGCTGCTCGTAGGAGGACCTCTGGCAGACATGCACCTGCAGGACAGAGTGCAGCAGCTGGTATCACCAGATGCATGTTCCAGACTGTAATGGCGGCACAGGCACGTGCTGAATGGCAGAACAGAAAAGGACAGAGGCTGCAGAGGGCTGCTATCCGTACTCTAAATGACAACATCCAGGCACTGGCAAATGCTCAACAGCAGATTACTGATATTCTGGACAGGCGATTGGGTGACATGGTCAGAATCCTTGACCGTGGCATAGCAATCCATGAGCGTGATCTGTCTGTGCTGGAACATCTGGTAGGAGTGAGGCATAGGCCACGTGGACGTAGGCCAGCTACACCACCTAGTGCAGGTCAATGTGAGCATGCCACCTCACATGGCCTCTCCCATAGTGCCAGTAGCAGTAGCAGTGCAGCTGGTGCTGTGCTGTCCGCACCAGGACACAGCAGGCCATGTGGACGTGCCCATGGACATTCCCAGCGGGGACACGGTTCCAGTGGACATGTGTCATCGGACAGTAGCCAAGCTGTACCTCCACCTGGTAGTGCCTGTGCAACCCCTGGCAGGCACAGGTCACGTGGCCGTGGTCGGACACAATGAGCTGTACATCCTGGTCTGTACAATCTGGAGCTGTCAATAATACCCCTGTGTAGGCCTCACAAAAGGCAGAACTGTATGCACACATACACACACTCAGCAAACACATCTGTAGGGCACCACAACACCCACATGCATACTGAAGAGACATGTCCAATCAGATCACCGGTCCTTTCCCACACACATGATGTCATCTATTGGTGCAGCCTATGCCCCTGGCAAACATTGTCACCCTGTGCATATGATGAAGCCTGTGCCACATCCCTGTCATACACACCATCAGTGCAGGGACATGCTCAAATGGTCTGATGCACAGGGTGAACAGAATAGTGAGAGAAGTGTATATTACATTAGTTGTGTAAGAATAGTGAGAGAAGTATATATTACATTAGTTGTGAACTGTTGACACGCACCAGACATACCATGTAGTACAGGTTTAGCATGCATTGTTATATGTTCACAGTATGTGCCTCGGTAACAACAGTAACAGCATGTTGGTAATGATGCCCTGGTTCCCTCCTTATGGTCTACTTGCATGTGCCTACAGGTAGCAGTGTTTGCAGTCTCTCACTTGTAACTCTGGAGTACTCACAGGCACGTATGGCAATATCAGCATGCTATACGTAGCCTCAACCTGACTGTTGGAAAGGCTAACATACCACAGATGTCCACACATATACTGATCCAGAAGCATGCGGGCTGTTAATAGGCTACAGTGGCTATAGACCTGACATCCATACCAGGTCACACCACAGGTATGTTGACATGGTGCAGTGGTTGTACACAGCGGTCCGGCCGATGACAACATTACAGGCCACTTGATAGCATGAGGTCTCACTGTGTAGCAGTAATACCCTGTCACATTACAGGAACATGCCCACACTCACTGGGTAAACAACACTATAACGCACACTCCATAGTGTTGAGGTGAGGACCCTTGCCTATGTGATAATCACCCTCACAGTACTGTGCACCCACACAACGCGACACAGAGGAAGAACATGTACAGGTAGCCAGTACGGCTGAGACCGATGGCATCAACAGGGTAGTAGACTGCATCACCATGAGGGATTAGGGATCCTGTGTGTTCTGTATGGTAGCATACACCCTCACTCCATGCAGCAGACAGCCATACATACATACACACACACACACACACACACACACACACACACACATACACACACACACACACACTCACACACACACACACACACACAAACTGTGGAGACCACAAATGTCATTCACATACGGATAGCTGATATGTGTGTGATACACACACCACCCCTGCCTACGTCATGCTTTCCACACTGCAGTATGTACAGATCTCTACAACAGTGTACAGGAGTGTGTAACAATTGGGATATATTCCCCACCATATGTGGCATATATGGTCACACAAGCAAACACACATGGCAGTACTGTGAATGATACACCTGCTATATGATGATACGGCTGACAGACATGCAGCAGTATTGGCCGCATTATGTGTACCAACGCTACCTCCAGCAATTGTGCTGCTATATGCACACGGGAGGATGTAAGTGTTACAGGTGTCTAGTGACTTACAGTCAGTAACACCTGACCACTGTGTAGGTTTTATGTCTTCACCATCAAGTAACAGTAACATAGCGTACTGTTTGCACATGTAATGGTAGGATGGCATGTGACACACCTGTGAGCCGTCCCCGGCAAACATCCATCTGCACAGGTGGATCACCACTTTATGTACACACATCCATCCATACCTGATGTACATCCTACCGTACTGTCAGTATTTCACCATATACAGGTGTCAATGATGGGGCTGCATTGCAACTGCATGTTGTAGTTAGGCACAGATGAGTTACATACATCAGCTACTGCACATGCATGGTAGCTGCATGCACACTACAAATTGTACATGTGTGTTGTTCCTACATGCCTGTCATGTAGCCATGTTTGTATGCATTGCAATTGGTGGACATGTGTGATGACATACATAACACATGGACTGTAGTATGATATGATGGGTGTCATGGGTAACTCATACAGAGGGAATGTGTCCTCGGTCAATTGCTACCTCATGTACTGTTAGCATTCAGCAGCCATGGACCCACCTTCCATTTGCATGCGTGTGATTGCTGTAGCCACTTGTCTAAATGGAGGACAGCAAAAGCTATGCTATGTACATATGGGTTGTGTGTGTGGTCCATGCACATATCCACTGCGATTACATGTATGTCATATCCAAACATGTGTGTTCTTTGGTGTACAGCAACAGTAATCTGTCACAGCTGTGTAAGACCCAGGGCCCCTGTTATGTGTAAAGCTGACCTGGTTATATGCAGTGGTATCATTGCAATGCATATCATATGATGGAACCCTGTTGGTACATGTGTAGTCTGCACAGTTGCTGTAGACCTATGTACAGTCCACTGGTCATGAGTCACACGATGTTGTGGTAATGTATGGCTGTGTATTGCTGGTCCAACTACATGGTGATGTCTGAGGGCTACATAGTAGACTGCAGTGTGTACCTCTGTGATCTGCACCTGAGACATTTGTGAAGGCTCCTGAGTGTGTACTGGTCAGTACATGTGAGTGGCCTTCATGTACGTGGGGACTGTAACACCATACTGTGCCCTTCCATGTTTAGAATCTGTGTGCATGCAAAACGGCCCTTTGCAACTGCTAAGTGTGTGAGCATGCCCAGTATGCCGTTGTGTACATGGACACACAGTACATTCCACACTGCGCCCTTCCGTGTTTAGAATCCGTGTGCATGCATGATGGCCCTTTGCAACTGCTACGTGTGTGAGCATGCCCAGTATGCCGTTGTGTAGATGGACACCCAGTACATTCCAAACTGCGCCCTTCCATGTTTAGAATCCATGTGCATGCAAGACGGCCCTTTGCAACTGCTGTGTGAGCATGCCCAGTACGCCGTTGTGTAGATGGACACACAGTACATTCCAAATGGACGTGTGATACTAAGTGTGTGGGCATGCCAGTGACACCTTGTGTCGATGATGTGCCTCTGTGTATGGGCATGGACATTGACATCCTGTATAGCGATGGTGGTCATCCAGGCAACAGATGTCCATTTTCCACATTAAGATGGATGCCTACATTGAACACACTGGTAGACTGTCTTGAAGGGTGTACTGTCTGTGGCGCGTCCTGTATCTATGTAGTGTTGTTGTAGTGCTCCGTAGATAGGCAGTTGCCTCGATCACACCACTGCCGTGTGTTTGCCTATGTCTACCTTGGGACAGTAATATGCTTTTAGACAGCTCACTCTCTATACATTCCCTATCGGCATCCTTGCCTTTGCGGATGATGTCATCCACCTAGAAGTATGCCTCTGGGAGTGCTGTTTTCAGTAATCTCGGTAGCGCATTCTGTAACTGCGTAATGCTGTAGAGTAATAAGGTAGTTAGGTGTATGTTCGACTCCCAGCCCTGCCAAGTGTGTGCCTCTGTGTGTGTGTGTGTGTGTGTGTGTGTGTGTGTGTGTGTGTGTGTGTGTGTGTGTTTCCAGCTGCCTGGAGACAGAGTAATGCTTTTAGATGGCTCACACCACATACATTCCCTATCGGCATCTTTGCCTTTGCGGATGATGTCAGCCGCCTAGAAGTATGCCTGTGGGAGTGCGGTGATGCCGGATCTTGGTAGCGCATTCTGTTACTGCATAATGCTGTAGTGTGGTAGACTAGACAGGTAGATGCTCGATTCCAGGGCATGGTAGGTGTGTGTTTGGCAGTTATACCGTATGTGTTGGTATCTGTGGGTGGCTAGCTGCAGGATGTGTTCAGTTTGTTTTGTTGCTGACCTATATAGTGTCCACAGCCCACATATTCTGCCAGGACACTGGGTTGTCAACACATACATTTGCCAATAGGTCTGGTGAGTAACTGTCAGCAGCCCTACTCTTACCCTTGCTATGGTCTGACCCATGTGACGCAACATAACACACGTGCCTTGATATTAACAACACTACATGATGCAGGTGGCACATGTAGTTTCCTTTCCATTCCTGTTTAATGCATTGCTGTCATGTGGTTTGCTGTTGTGATATAAATGCCATATCTACATATGTGTGTACATGTATATGTGTGTATGTATATATACATATATATATGTCCATGTATATATATGTATACAAATAATATATGTGATATATGTAGATGTAGAGGTGGACATAGATGTGAACATATGTCTGGGGACATCAGCACTATTGGCTATTTGTGCCGGATGATCTATACGTGATAACCTGGGATCTATGTATATCTGCCATGGCATGGTGTTAATGCACATCGTCTGTGGTGTGCAGGGCCATGGGTTGTAGTCGTGTAGACACCGGTTATTTTGTTGTTGGTGGAAAGACCATGGGACATCGAATATGGTGATGGTAAGGCACCTGTTGCCAGTTGTGTGTGGATCTGAGTGACACTGAGCAGTGGTTAATATGTTGGAGGTTCGGTATGGGTCATATAACTATTCATTAGAAGACTATACTATGCAGATGAGGTTGACTATGGTGTATCACATTTATCACCAGGGTGTGCTGCTGGTCCCTGGAGTGTATGTGTGTAGTCAGCTAGGTGCAGGTCTCGAATATAGTTGAAAGTATGGGAGGGGGGTCAGGCATACTGTACGTACATTGCAGAACTGTGCCTCGGGAGTGCTCCTGCCTTAGCACACCTAAGCTAGGGGTGTGTCTATACCTGGCTGGTGACATTGGGAGGGATGACAGCAGTGGTGGGGTAGTCAGGGTGTACAAGCTGCACAAACAGGTGTTGATCAGCACAATCAGCTGATGACATGGCCAGCCCGCACATGAACAGCACATTAATGCGAACAAGCAGCATACACACAGGTTTCATCCACACTCTACACCACCGGTGTATACCTGCAGGGACATTTCATGACACAGTCCAATCAAATGACACGGGCTGCACAGGCAACATATACCAACATGTGCAGGAGGCTGGGGCAGTGAGGATGTGTATGCTGCCAAACAACCCTTACTGGGGTGACATAAGACTTTATAGAACGAGGGTGACTTACCAGGGTCTACATGGGCTGGGGATGTTGGAGCACTATGGGGTGGACAGCGACCTCCTACAGCAGCTTGTTGACCTGTGCCTAACACATCAAACAGGCCAAGGGAAACGCATCACAGTGGATTCCATGGGATGTGTTGGCCTAGGTGTACGAGCCACAGGTACCTCACACAGCACAACTGGGGATATCATGGGTATCTCACAGGCATCTGCATCCAGAGTATTGCACCAGTTCACAGATGCCATGTCAACACATGCTAGTGAGCACGTACAGGTCCTCCACACATGTGATTGGTGGACCAGCAATATGCATCTGTTCAACCACATGGATGAGTACCCTGGGGTACTGGGTGCTATAGCCTGTACACGTAGCACCAGTCAGTGCAGGGGCATACCCTCCAACAGCTGGGCCATATGCGATGGCCAGGGCATGAGATTGAATGTGTGTGCTGTCTGCCCTGGAAGCTATGATGTGTCTGATATATGGCGTCTGACACAGCTGTAGCACACCAATGCCTATATGGACATCCCCTACAGTCTCCTAGTGGGGGATGCTAGGTAAACACTGGTGTAGTGGCTTATAACACCCATCAGCAATGCACACACACCTGAACACTCACACCATACTGAGGCAGATGCACAGGCAAGACATATACATGTGAATGTGTTTGGGATGCTCGGTTCACAGTTCTGGTATTCAGACACATCTGTTGGGGCTCTGCAGTATTCACTAGCTACATGCATACAGGTTGTTATGGTATTTGCTATGCTACACAATGTTATCCTGCAGTAACAGTTACAGCAGGAACAGCATGGGGCAGGGCCACACAGCCCAACACCACTGCCAAGGCCTGTACAGGCACAGTGTGAATTGGTGAAGGAACTACCTGAGTAGGGCGCAGTTGACAAAAGCCCATGCACAGTATGACCTGCCCTTGGCAAAGAGGCAACACAAGGCATATGCACTGACACAGTAGGTACCCATGGATTTCCCCTTTCTGACCCGCACACAGTACAATGGATGCCAAACATGACAGTACCTGTGCTCGGCCATGTATGGGAGGTGCACTGTGTGCTTCCGACATAGGCAGCACTCCAGCACCATCCTCAAGTCCGTAACACAACCAGGGTATGTCTATTGACCTAACAAGTGGCAGTTGTATTAGAATGTGTACTTACCCATTGCTATGGTATGTATGTGAGCATACAAGTGACTGTGGTGGCCAAATGTTAGGGCAGCAGACAGTACACATCCATAGTGGCACCATGACCTCTGCAGCACATACTGGGGTCACAATGGTAGCCTGTAGTACACAGGGTGTCTTAACCCACTGCAGATTATGGGCTGACCATCATGTGTGTCCATACAGCCCACACACGTTCCATGCAGCTGGACAGATGTGGACCAATACAGACAAATGATATACGATGGCCTATGGATATGCCCAATGACTGACCCCAACCCCCTATGACACACACAGATGATAGCAGGCCAGGCTGTTTGATGTAGGTTGTGTAACAGGACGTCCAACACCACTGTGCTGGTAATTAATGCTGGGAACTGACGTACCCTAGTATCCCTCCAACCAGCAATTTAGGTAGGTCCACACACTGACATGGAGTACCCGGCAGACCAGTACAGAAGCGGCAGATGTGTACAACTGTTGGCTGTGCCCCCATCACACCTACACATGTGAGAGTCATGTGCACCACCCACGGTGCTGTGTAGGACTGTGGTTGTGGTTGCATGTCCCCCCACGCTATACAGACATGTAGCAACTGTCAATGCCACATGACCATTAGCTAACCTGCAGACACAGCATGTCACCTGTCTGTGTAGAACGGAGGGGTCAGCAACACAGTACTAACAATCTGGACATGTGACACATGCAATACAGTTGACCATACTTTGCATGGTCACACACATAATGGTATTGTCAGTCTACAACATGCGTAACAGTCATACTGGGCATGCTCACACACTGAAACACAGGACGGCCAGGCATGCACACACCAGTGGTCCGGACATATCTGTCAGTACATTGCTATACTGTTTGATGTCTGCGCTGTATGGTGTTTGCGGTCTATTATCTGTACATATGCCATGGTCTATTGTTAATTCACATGAGCTATGTGTGCAGGGTACTTCTACCATCACGTGTATAGGGCGGTTCTTTGTTTGCGGACAGGCCGACGCCTTTGGATACAAACCGGGTAAGGCACAGTCCAGCAGGTAGGAGCTGTTGTGCATGGGTTTGCACAGTGTTAAGCACTGCTGACCTCTAGTCACAGCACCTTATACACGTTTAGACTCCACATTTCTTTGACAGGACACTACTGGCATACTGGTAGACAAAACATGCTTACAGCCGCTCGCTCTCCAACATTTCTGCTTACATTTGTCACTCACGCTGGGTGTGTGGAAATCCCTTGTGATGCGTATTACATTGGACTACATGACTACAGTATCGGGTATGTGTAACCATTTTGTGACGGCAGCCGTTCGACTGCACGGACTCGGCGGCCTGTCCAGTGATGTAATCATATTATATGCATGTTCCTCATATGATCTGATCCCATCTGCCTGATACATGGGAACCGATACTTTGCAATGCTGACATGTGACTTGAGTTTGTTAACGCAGCTGTCTGCCGAGTCATGCTACCGCATACCTACTGCACGTTGACCACCTTTCAGATTGCACGACGGGAGACTGTAGGATTGACACCTTTCCCACTTTGCATGGGACAGTCCCTCATCACACATCACATGTGACAATACCAGAACTCTCCACCAATCGGGGACACATTTCTGCAGAATCAGGGACAGGTCATGAAAAACAGGGACACTTTTGCAAAAGTAGTGCTATTAACTTGACACATTGACAGAATCAGAGCATATGACTTAATACACTTATTCTGAAGTAACAGTTGTTTATAACTCTTACTTATTGTCATTAGTCAGTAAGTGTAATTCACCACCTTTCCTTCAACAGCCACTACTTTTAGGAGGGATTAAGAAGGACACAGTTAGACTTTCAGTCAAACTCAGGGATGTACCTGACATTCAGGGACAGTTGAGTGGTATGGACAATACTCTAGCCATTGCAACTGTCCTGATTAGGGGACCTTATCATGTTGTAGGTGTCTGTACTGGTTGCTTGTTACAGGTCTTGTATACCTGACACGTCGATATGTCATATGTAGTAGCATAAGCAACTATACTGCTGCTAGACTATGCTTTGATTTGTTCTGATATGTATATTTCTGTACTATGCATGGCTGTAAGTATGTTCTGCCCTGGTACATCTGACAGTTCTACAGAGCAGGTTCTACTCGTTCAGACTGGTGGCGGCCCTATAGACCCTATATGTAGAGCTATCACATGTGTCAAGGCAACACATACCCACAGCATACCTCTCAACTGCCCCTGATTTTCAGGGCTGTCCCTGATTTTGACTCAAATTTTAACTCTGTCCCTCTTAATCCCTCCTAAAACTAGTGACATTTGGAGGAAAGGTAGTGAATTACACGTCATGAATAATGACAATAATTAAGAGTTACAAACTTCTTTTACTTCAGAAAATGTGTATTAATTCATATGCTCTGATTCTGTCAATGTTTCCAGTTAATAGCTCTAATATTTTAAATGTGTCCCTGATTGCCCTTGTGTTTTCTTGACTTGTCCGTGATTCTGTTGAAATTTGTCCCCAATTGGTTGAGAGGTCTGACCCACAGCCAGTAGTATATGGATGACCTCCACGGTTTGCATACGTTAAGGTTATTCATGTAACATTATAATT